>NC_085860.1:56312418-56365375 GCF_034702125.1 Engraulis encrasicolus | reverse complement strand
AAAAAAAGCTAAGGAGATGTAGAGTTGTCTTTCTAGAGGCAGTCAGTGGATTTGGTACTTCTGACATGCTGTAGAAAGGAAGTTTTAATGCAATGAGACAAAAAGGTCCAAAAGACGTTTTTCGGTCCCATTTTTGGCACCTTGTATTTGACATGTGGGCAAAAGACTGTGCTATAAAAGAATCTGCTCTGGCCTCAGCCTTTGCTTACGGCCATACCACGCTGAGCACGCCCGATCTCGTCCGATCTCGGAAGCTAAGCAGCGTCGGGCCTGGTTAGTACTTGGATGGGAGACCGCCTGGGAATACCAGGTGCTGTAAGCTTTTCATTTTTCTTGCTGTCACACATTATTTACACTTAGGAAGTTTTTATGCGGGACGGAAAGGCAAAAAGACGCTTTTTGACCTTTTTTGCCCCCCCCCCAGTGGGAGAAAAAAAACCCTAAAGAGATGTTGATTTGTCTTTCTAGAGGCAGTCAGTGGATTTGGTACTTGTGGCATGACGTCGAAAGGAAGTTTTGTTGCAATGGTGCAAAAAAATTAAAAAAGTCAAAAAGACGTTTTTTGGGCCTTTTTTGCCCCCCCACCCCAAAAAGGTAAGGATAAAGTATTTTGGGCCTTTTTTTGCCCCCCTCCCCGGGAAAAAAAAAAAAAAAAAGCTAAGGAGATGTAGAGTTGTCTTTCTAGAGGCAGTCAGTGGATTTGGTACTTCTGACATGCTGTAGAAAGGAAGTTTTAATGCAATGAGACAAAAAGGTCCAAAAGACGTTTTTCGGTCCCATTTTTGGCACCTTGTATTTGACATGTGGGCAAAAGACTGTGCTATAAAAGAATCTGCTCTGGCCTCAGCCTTTGCTTACGGCCATACCACGCTGAGCACGCCCGATCTCGTCCGATCTCGGAAGCTAAGCAGCGTCGGGCCTGGTTAGTACTTGGATGGGAGACCGCCTGGGAATACCAGGTGCTGTAAGCTTTTCATTTTTCTTGCTGTCACACATTATTTACACTTAGGAAGTTTTTATGCGGGACGGAAAGGCAAAAAGACGCTTTTTGGACCTTTTTTGCCCCCCCCAAGCGGGGGAAAAAAAACCCTAAAGAGATGTTGATTTGTCTTTCTAGAGGCAGTCAGTGGATTTGGTACTTGTGGCATGACGTCGAAAGGAAGTTTTGTTGCAATGGTGCAATAAAATAAAAAAAAGTCAAAAAGACGTTTTTTGGGCCTTTTTTGCCCCCCCACCCCAAAAAGGTAAGGAGAGAGTATGTTGGGCCTTTTTTTGCCCCCCTCCCCGGGGAAAAAAAAAAAAGCTAAGGAGATGTAGAGTTGTCTTTCTAGAGGCAGTCAGTGGATTTGGTACTTCTGACATGCTGTAGAAAGGAAGTTTTAATGCAATGAGAGAAAAAGGTCAAAAAGACGCTTTTCGGTCCTATTTTTGGCACCTTGTATTGGACATGTGGGCAAAAGACTGTGCTATAAAAGAATCTGCTCTGGCCTCAGCCTTTGCTTACGGCCATACCACGCTGAGCACGCCCGATCTCGTCCGATCTCGGAAGCTAAGCAGCGTCGGGCCTGGTTAGTACTTGGATGGGAGACCGCCTGGGAATGGGCCATGACCCCCCCAAGTCCCTATTGCTGATCCCGGGATTAAGCACGATCCTGGGCCACCTGCTGGACGATCCTGGTACTCCCCTGTCCAGCAAGGTGAAATCCATGCATCAGCAGATGTATAATCCCTTAGACTGTTGTAATTGTAGTTGAAAGGTGCAAACCCTTGTGTTCAAATGCAGTTAATTGCAGGGAACTATTATACAGGTAAGTATTCTTATTCATCTTTTTGGACCCTTGATTTCAGGTAATGTTTTCATTTCAGGTAAGTATAATATTCTTATTCATCTTTTTGGACCTTTTGATTTCAGGCTAAGTTTTAATTTCAGGTAAGTATCGCACTCCAGTTAGATTCAGGTAAGTATAATACAGGTAAGTATTGTTATTCATATTTTTGGAAGATGTTGCAAGTTTCTATGGTCGAGTGGGTAGTGTGTTGGTTTACCATTCATGAGATCACAGGTTCGAGCCCCTGTCCAGCAAGTTGAAATCCATACATCAGCAGATGTATAATCCCAAAGACTGTTTGACTGAATAATTGTAGTTGAAAGGTGCGAACCCTTGTGTTCAAATGCAGTTAATTGCAGGGAACTATTATACAGGTAAGTATTCTTATTCATCTTTTTGGACCCTTGATTTCAGGTAATGTTTTAATTTCAGGTAAGTATAATATTCTTATTCAACTTTTTGGACCCTTGATTTCAGGCTAAGTTTTAATTTCAGGTAAGCATCGCACTCCAGTTAATTTCAGGTAAGTATAATACAGGTAAGTATTGTTATTCATATTTTTGGACCATTAATTTCAGGTTACGTTTTAATTTCAGGTAAGCATTGCACTCCAACATAGGTTCATGTTACAAAAAGTTACATGATATTTTTAGTCTGTAAAGCTGTTAATAACTGTTAAGTATTAATCGAATAAAAAATTACCCTTTTTACACAGTGAGTGTAAAACACTTAAATATGGAATTGTTATGTAAAAAACAGGTAATAAGCAGAGCCATTTTCAAATGCAATGAAAATATTTTATTGACACCACAGGAATGAAACGTGAAATCAAACATCACGTGAAGGATCCCAAATGCTTGATGCAAAAGGTAACAGGTAGGTATTAATGAAACAAGTATATGAACATTTTGTATGATCACATAAATTACACTACAACATGTATGAAATGTAAAAACAACACACAAATAAGTTAATTAAGATTTTAAAACAGTTTCACAGTATTTACATCAATGCCACCACATCATTGTGTGTGTGTCAGTATGGTGTGTGTGTGTGTCTCAGTATGGTGTGTGTGTGTGTGTGTGTGTGTGTCAGTATGGTGTGTGTGTGTGTGTGTGTGTGAATGAGAGAGAGACAGAGAGAGTATGGTGTGTGTGTGTGTGTGTGAGTGAGAGAGAGACAGAGAGAGTATGGTGTGTGTGTGTGTGTGTGTGTGTGAGTGTGAGTGTGTGTGTGTGTGTGTGTGGTGTGTGTGTGTGTGTGTGTGTGTGTGTGTGTGTGTGTGTGTGTGTGTGTGTGTGTGTGTGTGTGTGTGTGTGTGTGTGTGTGTGTGTGTGTGTGTGTGTGTGTGTGTGTGTGTGTGTGAGTGTGAGTGTGACAGACAGTCATTGCAACCCACAATCCTGGTACTGCAAGATGTTGCAAGATTCTATGACGTGAAGGATCCCAAATGCTTGATGCAAAAGGTAACAGGTAGGTATGAATGAAACAAGTATATGAACATTTTGTATGATCACATAAATTACACTACAACATGTATGAAATGTAAAAACAACACACAAATAAGTTAAATAAATATATACATTATAAACATTTAAAACGTTTTTGAACAATTTCACAGTATTTACATCATTGTGTGTGTGTGTGTGTGTGTGTGTGTGTGTGTGTGTGTGTGTGTGTGTGTGTGTGTGTGTGTGTGCGTGCGTGCGTGTGTGTGTCAGTACAGCACACAATGCACTGTGTGATCATAAGGAAAATATACATTTTAAAACATTTTTACATTATTTACATCGTGTGTGTGTGTGTGTGTGTGTGTGTGTGAGAGAGAGAGAGTATGGTGTGTGTGTGTGTGTGTGTGTGCGTGCGTGCGTGCGTGTGTGTGTCAGTACAGCACACAATGCACTGTGTGATCATGAGGAAAATATACATTTTAAAACAATTTTTACACTATTTACATCGTGTGTGTGTGTGTGTGTGTGTGTGTGTGTGTGTGTGTGTGTGTGTGTGTGTGTGTGTGTGTGTGTGAGAGAGAGAGAGAGTATGGTGTGTGTGTGTGTGTGTGTGTGTGTGTGTGTGTGTGTGTGTGTGTGTGTGTGTGTGGTGTGTGTGTGTGTGTGTGTGTGAGTGTGTGTGTGTGTGTGTGTGTGTGTGTGTGTGTGTGTGTGTGTGTCAGTATGTGTGTGTGTGTGTGTGTGTGTGAGAGAGAGAGAGAGAGAGAGAGAGAGAGAGAGAGAGAGAGAGTATGGTGTGTGTGTGTGTGTGTCAGTGTGTGTGTCAGTGTGAGTGACAGACAGACAGTCATTGCAGGTTTAGAGGGTGGCTCTCCTCTTCTCCAGCTCCTGGTCCACCACACTTTTAAAATGTTCGTAGCTGGTGTACGTCACACCTTCAAAGCCAGGTGTGGTGGACATGTTGGTGGAGGGGCAAAACGTGAAGATTTTTTGGCTGCTTCCAGCCACCTTGTCCTTGGAAGGGGTGTACTTCTTCCTCTGCCCTCCACACTGCGGCACCTTGCAAGCCCCACAAGGCTTATTGGACTTGTTGGGCATCACGGGTTTCACAGCGGGAGGGCGGGGTGGCAGGACAGGGAGGAAGACTGGGTTGGTGGATGGCAGCAACCTCACTGATGGAGCCTGTGGTTGTGTTGGCAGCACCAGGAGGACAGGTGCCTTTGCCACGGCAGATGGCACGTAGGTGGCAGGCTTGGGCTGGATACTGCGGTGTGAAGGCCCTGGTTGAGAGTCTGGCTGTGGCTCTGGCTGCAGTTGTGGCTCTTCAAAGTCCAACCTGTAAAAAATAAAAGAAAACACGCACGCACAAGCACAATACTGTGAGTATCATATACTGTAATACAGTGCAATACAGTACAGCTCTCCACAAAAAAATAAACGGATAAAGTAAGTGAAGAGCTTACCTCCGCTTTTCGCCACGCCTTTTGCCAGCGACATGGTGAGGCTCCTGGTACTGCACCTGAGGCCTGTCTGGTGGTGGCAGTGACGACGGCAGGGCAGGGGCATCAGGCATTGGTTGGCCTGACAGGACGTCCCGGTGAGTCTTGACTCTTGGCCTGACCGTTGCCCTGAAGTTGGCCATCTTCTCCTCCCTCCTGAAAAAGTTGCCGATGGACTTGGCATTGATGTTGGGCAGCGGGATGGCGAGGCTGCCCAGGACCGGGTCGTCCCTCACTCTGTCGGCGATCCTCTTGTACTGGCCTTTGATGGACGAGGTCAGCTTGCTGGGCGACGAGTGGAATTTGCTGCAGGTGGGATGGTGCTGCAGCATCTTAATCAGGAGGTACAGAAGGCGGCTCTCCTCGGTCACCTGCGCTGCTTGGGGGTACCTCATCCAGCCAAACTTGGTCTTCTGGGCCGCGCTGGTCTCTGGCGTGTCGGCTCCGAGGCAACGGCCAAAGAGGGTGTAGCCCCACCTCGACTCATACTTCTTGGCGAAGTTGGCGCCGGAGCGGTCGTGGTCGTGGAGAGCAGCAGCAGCCGTGGCGATTTGCTGCCTCAGCGCGGCGGGCACGAGGTGGTGGTGGTCGCTGTCGTCTGCCAGCTGGAGGAGAAGCGACGCAAGGGCCTCCACTTCCTCTATCCCAGGCAGATGGAGATGGCGTTGGCTGGCCAGGACATCCTGCAAAGCGGGGTCGTCCTCTTCCTCCACCTGCTCGGCCTGAGTGAGGACCACGTGCTTCTCACAGACGTGGTCTATGGGGTCCTCCTCTGACATGCCTCCGACACCCTCGTCAGCCTGCTCGTCCTCCTCTTCCTCGTCCCTCTCCTCAGCAGCAGACTCCCCTTTCCCCTCCTCCTCGTCCTTCCTGCACTGCTCCTCCTCAGCTGAAAAACATGACATTGCGTTGAGTTACATTGTGATTAGTAGCGACGAGCAGCAGACAGTTAGCGGGCAGGTGATTTTCGTATATATTGTTGTGTGATGAAAAATGCTGTACCTTTCTGCGCGTAATAGTGCCTCGCAGTGAAAGCGGTGGACTGGCACATGGCATACTCCACGCCAAGCAGCTCCTCCTCGTCCGGGTGGTGGTAGTCAGCAGGGTATGGCAGAGGCGCAGCGAAGTTGGGCTCCAAGACGTGCTCCTTGCCGAAGAGCAGCTCCGCCTGGCGATTCATGCGCTGGATCCTCGCAGCGTCCACACAACTGGTCTGACGACCACGCCCTCCGTCCACGCGAAGGGACTCCATCCTGGCGTTCCACTGGACGGCGAAGGCGATCAGGTACACCTGAAACACATTGCATGTAACACATTTCTGGCGTTATTGTAGTTGAAAATGAAAGTTGCCCTTCTTTAAGCATAATGTTGTCTATTTGTACATAACATTTTTGATAAAAACTAATAAACAAAGACTTGAAAATGAAAATTGACGATGTTGACAAAGCGTTTTGTTTTCATTACTCACTTGAAAAGGCATGATGCCGCATCTGTTAGATGGTATGGCGTGGACTAGATGGGAGTGCAGCCCTTCCAGGGAATTGCTGCCACGCCGGCACCTGTACCTCTGCAGCTTCACGCCATTCAGTGTCACCGTCCTCACTGCCACGTACAGTGGAACACCAGGGGGGTCCTGCAACACACAACACAGTACGAGGTTCATGAGATGGCAAAATATAAATGTTCGAAATTGAAATGTACTGATATATTAAACATTTTGACTAAAATACTCGTTAGTATGAAAATAATATGAATCCTATATTTTTGTAATACAATGTTATTCATATTATATTTTTTATATTATATTCATTCTATATTATATTTTATTTTCAAGTCTAAATCTACGTTTTGTGAAAGGTGTTAAAAACAATACAATACCATCTTTGTTTTTTTTTCAGGATGCTTTTATGTTAAATTAAGTTCAATTGCCCATCATGTTGTGGTTGTGTAGGCCTTCCTCATCCTCCTTGTCTTTCCTTCTTTTATTTTAATTTTCTTTACAGTAATTTTTGTTACTTTTTAGATTTTTTTTATTCTGATGTAACCGCCGTTGTAACTATATTAACAACCAGCAGAGGGAGCCAGACATCCATGACTAAGTAGCATACAGTCTTCATAAAAGTAAGAATATGCACATCCCACCTCTCTGAGGCCAGGTGCTGGACAAAGGCGCGTCTGATAGTGGGAAAAAAGTAGAAGTCTTGTGGCTCCGCTTTGAAAATGTATTCAGGTCGTACAACGTTTTGACCCAACAGGGTCTTCATCAGGCATGTAAGTAGCATGCAGTCACACAGTTCCTTTTTTCCAACTAAAACACAGTTGATATAATAAAAAATCAGAATTAATCAGCCGTTTATTTTGAGGAGGTGATTAGTATTTGGACGCCTTTTACGTGGGCTTCAAAATATCTTCAAAATATCTGTGATTCCGCTACTGAATATGTCTACACCTCATTCACAAGATTGGACACTGAATGTCAGCTTTGTATGGATCTACTGAAATGCACCCCCATTTCTTTCCCGGCAGTATGGCATGTTGCTTCTTTGACTTTCACACACACACACGCACGCACGCACGCATGCGCGCGCATGGTTCAGCATGGTTTGTGACTATGGCTTCATTTGTCAGCATGGTCTGTGACTATGGTTTCATATTTTTTTAGCATGGTTTGTGGCTATGGGATATGAGATATTTTCTTGGCACATTTTGGGCCCCTTAGAATTAATTGGGCATTGTTGCAACGCCATAGCTATCTGAGTATTACTGCAGACAGGTATCTGCTTATCAAGCTCACCAAGTTGAAGCTTATCAGCTTGTCAATGTGCGCATGCGTTTCCCACAAAAGGTTAGCTGGACTTTCAGATACACAGACGATACGTCCCCAACTTCATTTCCCTTACGTAAGGTTTGTGGTTTCAGATAATTCATTCAGTAATTCATTCATTCATTTATCCATTCATAATTCACTCACAATGCTCTTGCTTTGTATCTCTGTGGCGGTGATGGTTGGGATGAATTACTACATGCTTACAGTAGTCAGTGCTATTTCAGTTATGAAAGTTATGAAGGTTACCATGGCCGGGAAATGCCAGTAAAATGTACTGTTGTTTCATGTACTGTAAAATGTACTGTTGTTTCATGCATTAATAATAGCATAGTATCCCAGAGATTAGGAACTCATCCAAAACGAATTGAAGGCAAGTCAAGCAATTGTACAGTGTGTTCCATGATTGATTGTAGTTATTTTTGTTTGGGGGGGGGGGGGGGGGTAGAACTGAAATTGGAGTGGCATTGGCCTTCAGTGGCATTGGTTCATGGGTAAATGAGTGAGATGTTTTCAGAATTGTGTGTCAAGTAGGCCTACCTGAAATTGTGTATAAACAATCAAGAAACACCATTAACCTGGCTCAGAATGGTGAAGACAGGCGATAGATGCCATAGGCATGGCTTCCTTCACTCCCCTCTCAAACTTGTGTTGGTTTGTTTTTCATTCATATCTTTTGTTTTCTTTGATAATAGCCATCTTTGATGAGGTGCCGAACAAGTTTCAAGTGCCTGTTTGATCAGTTCACGAGAGGACGCTGTTGAACACCTCAGTGTGAGCTGGTGCATCATATAATCAGTTCAATGTTCTAAGTACTAAGTACGGTTCAAAACACTAAGTAAATGTCTTTCACACCATCTACTACACTTGCAATTGTACCAGAGCCTTCAGATATGTCATCAGTTTATATGAGGTCTTTTGTTCACTTTTAAAGTTGTGACATGTAGCTGAGGGGTATGTTGTAACACATTTGACAGTCTTCACTTCAGGTGTACATTGTAAAAAAAATGGCTTTAGGAAGAAACGTCTAGTGCTCATTTGTAGCTGAGATGTGTGTGTTGGTATTCTATGATCTTTTGAAAATAAAGGACACACTTTTTATTTTACGTTCTCTAGTCAGCTTCCCACGCCCTGCCAGGTGATGATGACCGAAAATAAAAGGCTATAGGCCTACCACGCAAACAGGTGTTCTTCTCTAGAAGGCATTCAGCCGGCAACATCATGATTCCATGCCTTTATAGTCGAAAGACAGTTTGGGTTTCAAGGCTCATTTTATTTATTATATCCCCGAAACGTGGAGTATCGGGGATGTAATGGTTTTGTGTGCGCCGCAACCGCCGTGTTAGGTCTTTTGTGTTAACGTGATAACTTTTGAACGGATGGTTGGATTTTTCCCAGATTGGGTGTGTGAATGCTCTAGGGTGGGTTCATCAACTGATTAGAGGTTGGAGGTCAACACTTTCAAGATGGCCGAATTTTTGTTTTGCTCATAACTTCTGACCGGGTGGATGGATTTGTCCCAGATTTGGTGTGTGAATGCTCTAGGGTAGGTTCATGAACTCATTCGAGTTTGGAGGTTAACACTTTCAAAATGTCGGATTTTTTATTTGGCCCATTACTTCTGACTGGGTGGGTTGATTTGCCCGGTAACACCTTATTTTAATGGTCCACCATTTCAGTGAATCTACCATATTAGGTACAGTGTAATAACCAGTGTAACTATATTTAATACCATATAATACTAGTGTAATACCAGTGTAACAATATGCAATACCAGGTACAGTGTAATAACAAGTGTAACAATATTTAATACCATGTAATACTAGTGTAATACCAGTGTAACAATATGCAATACCATGCAATACCAATTACACACAAATACATGAAGTAAGTACAAAATTGGTACATGTTGTTACACTGGTAATACATGGTATTAAATATTCTTACACTGGTTTATTACACTGTACCCGGTATATCCACTGCAATAGTGAACCATTAAAACAGTGTTACCAATTGCCCCATTTTTGCTTAATTTTCACAATAGTCGTTTGGTTTTAAGCCTAACACGTCATTGATATTAAGTATATTTATTTTATATTATGTATTTATCATATATGTTTATGAAAAGGTGGACGGGAGTGGTAGGGATGATGGGGGACTGGAAGCGTCGCGTTTCAGGGATATACCTTAAAGGAATAGGTCGGTATTTTGCATTTGGGACCTTAAATATGGTGTATCATACACTGAGCTACCCACCTGTGTCACTTTTGTTTGATTTGAAGCCTTCCGTGAGATTTTGGGTTTGGGCGATATCCACAAACCACCATACAACGGGAGTCAGCGGGGCACAGACTTTAAATCCGTCGTACACGCATAAACAGTATTTTCTTATTTTGTTTAGGGTCATACAATTACGTTTCCGCCTCATTTCAATATTTAAATCTCCCGGGTTCAGTGAACGAATTAAAAATCTGTATTGACTGAGGTGTGCCACGTCATCTTTCTGCGACGCTCATTCTGACAGCCAGGAGCCAGCCAGCTCTGCTACGGCAGTCGGCAACATGATAAAGTAACAAGAAGCAAACGTTGAAGCTCTCGGTTTTTAACAGTTCTTCGGCTAGAACTTTGCTATGGGTTGAATGTGCGCATATACTGGATGCTGAAACTAAACGACAAGCTTTATGAAACCGTGGCATTTTGCGTTGAGATGGAAAAGGAACGCGCCACACTCTCCTGGATACGAGGCTACGTGTGTGCGGTTTCTACCAGCAAAACAAACTAGCAGGACAGAAGTGACAGCGTCAGAAAGAAAACAATGCTGTTCCGATTGCTGATGGAGACAACAGAGGTAAGGACATATTATGTACGTATCTTGAGTTTTTGAATGGCTAATCTTGGTGTCGCCTCAAACTAGCTCTCTTCTCGGTGCCTTCGTATGGCTGTTCATGCTACCAGCTACAGATAGTCAAATGAATCAAAGCTACCTTTGGTCTCAAACAAAATTGTACACGGAAAATACGAATAGTATTCCTTCAGTAGGCAAGACAATCACAATCATATGATAAGCCCTGCACCAAATCATGGGGTATACTTATAAGTACAGTTGACTTTTACTTTTTACTACTTGTAAAAACATTCAGCTGTCTAGCCTACTGAGAAATGGTAGGCTACATTGATTCTCATGTCATATCACTTGGAGGTTTTATAGTGTGATACTGATCTGATGTAGTGACACACTTCTTTATTTATTTAGGAAGGTGCCAAGTAACTCTGGAGGATATTCTCGCCATGACGAATCGAGCTGGTATCAACGTTCTTCGAAGTTGAATCGGAGATTATAGCCAAAACTCGCAGGAACACATAGCTTTCAATTGAGTAAGTCGCCGAGGAATTTGTAACTTCTGTTTGATTTACTATGCCCAGACAGCTTTGTCGATATTGGGGTCAGTCAGTGACGTTAGTAGTAACTTCCCAGCTAGTGCCAGATTATTATTTGTTCTGTTGTGTTTCATGTCAGTGGATTATCCAAGAAGCATTTTCATTGCAGTATACTAATCAATTATTTATGAACATAAGCTGTGGTTGTACCACCCCCCCCCCCAAAAAAAAACAAAAAACAAAAACAAAACAAAAACCCGTCATTGACTGAAGTGTCCCTACCTCTTACTTGCTGTATTGTGATCATCTGTCTCGTAGGAAATGCTGTACACAGCGCCCAGCGCCCTGGGAGCTGAACGTCTGCGGCCAGGTTACAGTACAGAAGGGTCATCCAAGGTGCATCATGACCCTCATCCATCTCCACCATACCATATGCTGGATGGAGTCAGAGTCTCTACATTGACTTATCATCTTGTGTTATATTGAGTAATTACAATGAAGTTATAAATCTAGTTGGTAATACTACACATAATTTGACATTACACATCTTAGGTGCATTGTGGGGACCCCTTATTGGACCAAATGTAGCTGGTTCGAATCCCTCCTGACCTCTCCCTACATCTCCATCCATGGCTGAAGTGCCCTTGAGCAAGGCACCTAACCCCACATTGCTCCAGGGACTGTAACCAATACCACTTTTGGTAAATGAAAGCGTCAGCTAAGTGCAATGCATTTTTTTTAAAAATGCAATGAAATGAAAATGTAATATTCCATGTCTTTTGATAACATTTGTAAATTAATTTCATGCATCATTCCATTGTAACAATCATAGGGACACTTTCTCAACTTCCACCTGCACAATATCTTGGACTCACAGGAAGAGATTATCTACATAAATCAAAAGACACCGCACACTGCTTACCATTCTTTTTCTTACTTTATTTTGACACACAGGGCAAAATGCGTTGTTAGCTCAGAAAAATGAAGGAAGAAAAAGAACAATAAGCAGTGTGAAATGTCTTTTGAATTTTGTTCATTGTTCACCTTCTCCTGCCTCACATCAGCACCTGCATTGCTGAGGGCTTGTGCACAAGGACTCTCTTGAACTTAGGTCATCAATATAATTTGATGGCCATTGAAAATAAATTTTACACATTTATCCATTTGTCATTACTGCCTCAAGTGTCATTACTTTACCTTCTTTACATAAAGGAAAAGAGAGAAGATTTTACTGGGACTTTAATGTCAGCAGGTGTGACCAATAACAATGTGTACATCATATTTGTAATCATTCAGTCATTAACAATGTAGGAAGAAGTGAAGAATCTTGTAATAATGTAAGAAATGTCTTATTGGGTAACCAAGATGTCACTATCAAACATCAGAAAGTATTTTAGATAAATAGGGTTTAGGACCTTCCGAAATGATTGCTCCGTCATGACACTAAAACATACATGTCTGTTCTTGGGACTGGAGTGGAGAGTTTTCGTGGTGGAGTGTTTGTTACACTCAGTTTATTCTATAGAGGGGTTGTCTCCTTTCCAGCACTCAGTCCATTAGGTCCTTTCAGAAGGTCTGGCGTCTATCTGGAAAATAGAAATGACAATTGTAGTGTATTATGTATGGCCATTGAACAGGAATGGTAAAGGCCAATCACATGAGTGCACAGTAGGTGATGGCAGTAATGTAACAGAATGTGAAACTCATAAAGAAGATTGTCTGCTCTCCAGATACACCGTGATAAGTCAAAAGGTGTTAGTTGAAGGCCACTGGACTTTTTTTTAATAATATTGGACAGGAAAGCAATGGGCATTTTGCCAGAGTAATACTGGATGGAAAAACCCTTTGAAAAATATCGACACGAAAGTAATTATAATTAATATTATATTAGTATTAGTAACTATTATAATTAGTATGAATGGTGTACTGTATGGGAAATACTACAAACGTGGCTCATAACTGTTTTTTCCCCTGAGCCACACATATCCCATGTGTTGCAACGACATTTCAGTTTTTGCACATAAAATGTGTTCGTGATAACTCGCCTATGGAATACACCCTGGTGTGTTGTTTAGACTTCTAAAACAAATGCAGTGGAGTGTGCCTGATGTGTTTACCTTTGTGGTAGACCATGCCGGTGTCAAACCGAAGTATTATCCAGACGACCGTCTTCAGGTGGTAGTGTTCGTCTGCGAAGGGCTAGTGAGAAACCGGGTCAGGAAATGACTGCACAGTAGATACTGATGGCTGGTCAACGGTGGGCTGCTATTCACAGGGGTCGATTGAGGACGTCATGGAAAGTCCAGCTCTTGAGTCTTGACCTTCTCCTGTCTTTCTAAATAATAAATAAAGAAGTGTGTCAATACACCAGTATCACTGTAAAACCTACAACTAGTATGACCTGAAGATCAAGCAATGTAGGCCTACCAGTTATTGGCTAGACAGTCGAATTACGTGCCGTCAGTTTTACTAGCAGTAAAAGTGAAAACCACAGTCGACCTACTCCATGATTTGGTGCAGGGCTTTGACAGGCTTATCATATGATTGTGATTGTCTTGCCTACTGAAGGACTACTATTTTCCGTGTACAATTTTGTTTGAGACCAAACGTAGCTTTGATTCATTTGACTATCTGTAGCTGGTAGCATGAACAGCCATATGAAGGCACCGAGAAGAGAGCTAGTTTGAGGCGACACCAAGATTAGCCATTCAAAAACTCAAGATACATACATAATATGTCCTTACCTCTGTTGTCTCCATCAGCAATCGGAACAGCAATGTTTTGTTTCTGACGCTGTCACTTCTGTCCTGCTATTTTGTTTTGCTGGTAGAAAGAGCTTTGGCGCAAAAGCCGCACACACGTAGCCTCGTATCCAGGAGAGTGTGGCGCGTTCCTTTTCCATCTCAACGCAAAATGCCACGGTTTCATAAAGCTTGTCGTTTAGTTTCAGCATCCAGTATATGCGCACATTCAACCCATAGCAAAGTTCTAGCCGAAGAACTGTTAAAAACCGAGAGCTTCAACGTTTGCTTCTTGTTACTTTATCATGTTGCCGACTGCCGTAGCAGAGCTGGCTGGCTCCTGGCTGTCAGAATGAGCGTCGCAGAAAGATGACGTGGCACACCTCAGTCAATACAGATTTTTAATTCGTTCACTGAACCCGGGAGATTTAAATATTGAAATGAGGCGGAAACGTAATTGTATGACCCTAAACAAAATAAGAAAATACTGTTTATGCGTGTACGACGGATTTAAAGTCTGTGCCCCGCTGACTCCCGTTGTATGGTGGTTTGTGGATATCGCCCAAACCCAAAATCTCACGGAAGGCTTCAAATCAAACAAAAGTGACACAGGTGGGTAGCTCAGTGTATGATACACCATAATTAAGGTCCCAAATGCAAAATACCGACCTATTCCTTTAAAGGTACACTGTGCAGGAAATGGTCAGAAAAGGTACGGCTACTGTGCTGGTCATTGAAACTGGGTTGCCTGTTGCCAAATTCGATCTTTTCATGAAAGCTTACTAAGTAATATTTTCTAGTATGGCCCAAGTACAGTCATTTTTGCTGCTAAAAATGTCTATTTCTGGAAATTCAAAATGGCGGACCATGGAGAAGATGAGAAAAGTATGGAGAAGTATGAAAAATGCAATTTTCCCAGTCATAATGAATATTTAGAATTTGATAATGGTGGTAAGTATTCATGAAAAAGGTAACAATAGTGAATGGGTAGCATGAATTCTGGAAACAAAAAACTAAAAATCTTACACAGTGTACCTTTAAGCAGTCAAAGGCGACTGCACAGGCAGTCTAGTTGTATATGGAATGTGTTGTTTGGTTATAGGATAATATGCTGCAATGGTATGGTAATAGCAACTTGTGATAGTGTGTTCATCAAATTTTTGTGTAAATGATGTCCCAATATTATGTCGGCCTGCGTACATGCAGGAGTTAGGGTTATGAGAAACACCTTGGTGGTGCAGATTGGACACATCCAGTGATGAACCCATGGTCACAGAATGTTTCGGGTCTTGGATCATCACACACCCCCACCTGGGGACTCAGCCGGTGCTGATCAGACCCTGATTTGCATCCAAGCAGTGGACTAAACCATGTCTCTCTCATCCCTTTTCATCCACAGCTACCTAGAGGCTTTCTCAACTGCCTCACGGATGTGTTTTTTGGGTAAAACTGTTATCTAAAAGAACTGCAAGTCGTAATGGATACAATTGTTAACAGTAATGTAACACAATGTAACATAATTAATGTAATGCATGTGTTGCAGTTGGATGTGGAAACCCCAATCGAGAGCAGGATGCGGAGGTTCTTTCGGTTCTTTCAACTGCTAGTTGCCACTGTGACCTGCATCATCCTGTTGAATGGCCTTGCAAGGTGGACGTGGGAGGTGATATCCATCATACACTTGTACAGATCACCAGTGCTGCACGAACTACGAGAGACTACAGACACCATTGAACACATCCACAACTCCTCGCACCTCATGGTGTCTGCTTTTAAGGACCATCGTAGAGACGGGGCCATACGGGTGATTAGCATCCTCAGAAGATCGGAGCTCAAGAACCTGTACTGTGTACTCTGCGTTCTTCCAAGGACTGAGAGGGATGAGGCTAGCCAGTGTGTGTCTTCAGAGGCAGTAGTTGAAATGCACAGCGATCACTTTGGCTTTCCTTACGGGACTTCAGACATATTGTGCAACAGTCCATCATCCATTGAGCCCAGACATGTAGCCATATCAATGGGTCCAATCAATGTCCAGAATTTAAAATATTTACCCATTCAAAACCAGAAGACCAAGGATCCATTTAAGTACAGTTTCACTGTGTGCATATCCAGCCTCTTTGGTGAGTACAACAATGCCCTCCAGTTTGTGCAGACCATGGAGGTCTACAAGCTGATTGGTATTCAGCGAGTGGTCATCTACAACACCAGCTGTGGGCCAGATGTGGAGAAGCTACTCAAGCATTACAGCAAGGAGGGCATGGTTGAGGTTGTTCCTTGGCCAATAGACAAATACCTGAAGCCTTCACATGGATGGCAGCCAGAGGAGTCACCGGGGGACCTGCATTATTATGGACAGCTCACCACGCTGAACGAATGCATTTACAGACACATGTATCAATCACAATACCTTCTCATGAATGACCTTGATGAGATTATTATGCCTTACAAACATGCCAGCCTTGGGGACTTAATGGACACCCTACAGAAACAGCATCCTGATGCTGGGGTGTTCATAGTAGAGAATCCCATTTTTCCCAAAACCCAGTTTGACGACAGTGGTCGCTTTAGCAGGCGTGAGTGGAGAAATGTGCCTGGTATAAATATCCTGGAGCACATTTATCGTGAGCCTGACCATAGAGTAGATAGGCCCACTAAAATGATTATCAATCCCCGCTATGTGGAGCAGACATCCGTACATGAAGTCTTAAAGCATTTTGGACCCTCCATCAACGTCCAGTTTGATGTCTGCCACACAATCCACGTCAGGGTCCCTCTGAATGGGAGCCTACACAAAAACCAACTGCATGAGGACAAGAAGCTTTGGGAGTTTGAGAAGAAGTTGATTCCCAAAATCAATCGGGCACTTAATGAGTCAGGACTCTTACGGTAATTTAAAACTACACGCTTGGCAATCAGAGGTGTCAAAAGTAAAAGTAAAAGTTTAAAAAAGAAGCACAGTTTCCCTCCCACACAAGTAACTTATCAGAGTAAACAGTAGACCTGTGTACTCGTCTTACGATCAGCTAACTCTGCACTGGTTGGATCAAATTGGTGGTGGGTCCTTGATAGATTTTCAGTGTTTTTCAGTAACAACAGTCTATCTATCCCATTAGTTGTAATGGAGTAAAGGGTGTACGTAATAGCTATGTACTACCATGTGCTAGTGTTGTAATTACACCACAAAGTACTTTTACTTTTACTTTTGACACCTCTGTTGGCCATGAAGGGGGGTGTTAACCCGCAGCACATTGATGGTTTAGGCCAGGGGAGCAACTTGAATAGTTATGCCACTTTATGAGTCAGGCCTGTTAGTGCAGTCCCAAACTGAAATGCCTGGAGTCAGCTGAAATCAGCTCAGCAGTGGGAAAGCCTTAGGCTGAATCCCAATTCTAGTTTCTACCCATACACCTACCCCTTAGGCCGAATCCCAATTCTAGTTTCTACCCATACACCTACCCCTTAGGCCGAATCCCAATTCTAGTTTCTACCCATACACCTACCCCTTAGGCCGAATCCCAATTCTAGTTTCTACCCATACACCTACCCCTTAGGCCGAATCCCAATTCTAGTTTCTACCCATACACCTACCCCTTAGGCCGAATCCCAATTCTAGTTTCTACCCATACACCTACCCCTTCCCCTTTGTCTCTTCAAATGGAACTATAAGGTGTGTAGGGCTTGAAACGCAACCCCTACGGATTGAGACACCCCTTCAACAATCACTGAATGACACTCGTGTCACTCAAAAGCGGTGTCTCTGTTAAAGCACATTGTTTGTTACTACTTTGGTTACAATTTGAAAAATGACAACGGTGTTGTACGACCCTCACTATTTGTTTATGACTTCATAAACAAATAGTCATAAACAAATAGTGAGTGTCGTACAACACCGTTGTAATTTTTCAAATAAGGGATGCAAAAAAAACATTATAAAGACTTAGTAAGTAATTAACTAATGATAAACAAAACATCAACAAATGTTTTATCATTAACTAAGTTTTATTAATACTAAATAAAATATCTATCAACAATATGTTCAAGATTTTACAAACCTTTTAACAGAGTATTTGTGTTAATTTACCGCTCACCCATGCCTGCCAATAACGGATATCAAGGAACTCCTACAAAACTAGATGCTACATCTTAAGGTTTCTTAATACCATGGGGAAAAGAGCTTTTAGCTGCTCTGCTCCTCAGCTGTGGAATGCCCTTCCCCCTGACATCCGTAATATTGACTCTGTGCCCCTGTTCAAATCCAGGCTAAAAACCCATCTGTTTCAGGTAGCCTATTATTTATGATTCTTAAACTCTGTTTTATTTTATTTCATATTTAGTAATTTTTTATTCATTTATTTATTTTTGTTTAAAATTGTAAATTTGTAATTTTTTATTCATTTATTTATTTTTGTTTAAAATTGGAGTTTGCCCATGTGATGAGGAAGTAAACATAGTATGGTATGGTAAATTGATTTTAGTGTTTTGAATGACAGTGTGTTCAATGTGACAACCAGGGATTTTCTTCATGAAAATTGTGTGTAATCCAGATAATTGTGTGTAGTGGTTTGAAACGAGTGTGTTTTAAAACTGAAATGTGAGTGTAAAGGAGGAATTGTGCTTAGTGTTCAGTGACATTGGTTAGGGGAGTTGGGTGAGATGTTCTGAGAATTGTGTGTGAAGCAATCGAGAAAAACTGTAATTGTCAAAAATCTATGTAACAGGGTTAGCACAGAAGTTTGAAATTGTGTTTGACCAGTCTTCAATGTGCAGTTTAAATAACCCATTAAATAATCCATTGACAATAAAACACAAACAGATCATTGGAGTAACTCTGGGTCTTCACGTTTTTCCTTGGTGCTCATCAATGTAGGGGCTCTCAAGTTTAGTCCAGGAAGAGAAGTTCTGAGGCACTCAAGGTTGTGATTTTTTATACTTTTTATTTGGCTACAATTGCCTACGCGTTTCAGCCTTAACCCTTTTCAGACTGGGCTTTTTTTTGACATTCCTGGGCCTGGGGAATCATAACTCATGAACGGAATTCAGTATGACTACGAAACTTGGGGTAGATGATCTACGTATGGACATCTATGAATGACATCATTTTTGTGTAATTATCTGGTATAATGACATCATTATGACATCATCATCTTAGTATGCCCGAAATCTCGCCATAATGTATTTTCCATCAAATTTAGGTAATGCACTTGAATTTTAATGAGTGTATGCTTCAAACCACTTAAATGCTCACAAAGTAGTCTGATGATAATGGAAATAACAAAAAAATGTGAAAATATATTGCGTCATAGATATGGTAAAGTGATTTTTGGTCAGATATACCTGTCAGAAAACCGAGCCATGGCAACGGCAAAAATGATAAACCTAATCTTTCTGTACTTAACTGTAGCTAACTAAATGTTAGGAAAAGTCACAGAGCTTCATAGTCATAGCTTAAATCGTTAAGGAATTATATGACATCAAAGTTGGTGCGGGCACTTTTACCCCCCCCTCAGTCTGGATAGGGTTAAAGGCCTTCTTTGGGGCATATCCTGATGATGATAAGAGAAACAATAACATACAGTGTGAGCAATCCAGACTGATCAGATAAGCCATATCTGTGTGTCTCACTTGTAGACGTGGCTGAACTCAGGGGATTTATTGTTGTCTCTGAGCCCACCTCCAATAAATGTCAGCTGACGGAGTACAAAAAGACTGCACTTTCTTGCTTGCATTGAAGCTTTTAGTAATGAAGAAATCTTTTTTTAAACTCCCGCACACTGACCATTTCGCGGACCATTTTTAATATACAATGTTTCGGTCCTAGACCTTCATCAGGTAAACTGTCTGCGGGAGTCTTTTCAAGTTGTCTGCTGAGTGACCCATGGGCCATCTCTGACACATCTCTGCTGAGTGACCCATGGGCCATCTCTGACACATTTCTGCTGAGTGACCCATGGGCCATCTCTGACACATCTCTGCTGAGTGACCCATGGGCCATCTCTGACACATTTCTGCTGAGTGACCCATGGGCCATCTCTGACACATTTCTGCTGAGTGACCCATGGGCCATCTCTGACACATCTCTGCTGAGTGAACCATGGGCCATCTCTGACACATCTCTGCTGAGTGACCCATGGGCCATCTCTGACACATTTCTGCTGAGTGACCCATGGGCCATCTCTGACACATCTCTGCTGAGTGACCCATGGGCCACCTCTGACGCATTTCTGCTGAGTGACCCATGGGCCATCTCTGACACATCTCTGCTGAGTGACCCATGGGCCATCTCTGACACATCTCTGCTGAGTGACCCATGGGCCATCTCTGACACATCTCTGCTGAGTGACCCATGGGCCATCTCTGACACATCTCTGCTGAGTGACCCATGGGCCATCTCTGACACATCTCTGCTGAGTGACCCATGGGCCATCTCTGACACATTTCTGCCAGCTGACATGTGCAAAAAAAATGCAAGTTTAACATAGCAACGAGAATAAGCAAGAGAGCATGGCCTTTTGGCAAACCATGTTTGCATTTCTCAAAACCAGTTGCTAACTACGTCAGCTATTTTGTTGTTTGCAATGCAATTTTCCATTTTTCAACTACCCAAGTTGCTATTTGGCTAACAACTACGCTTTTGAGAAATGCACCCCATGTTTGGCCTGCATAGTAGAGGCTGCTGCCTATGGCAATGTACTATACCAACCAGTGTTGCCAGATTGGGCTGTTTCCCGCCCATTTGGGATCGATAGTTTCATGTGTAGTTATGTAGAGTTAAAATGAGAGTGAGAAAGCATTGATGAGTGATTTACATTATACTCTAGGCTTAGGAACTTTCACAAAGGTCTACAGTGCAAGTACTAACATTTACTGTACACAAATGCCACTGTGATGATGGTCCTGAATAATACTTACAGGAATGTAGTGTGCATATATAACACAAGACACAAGACAACATTATTACTTATTTGCTACACTAAATAGAGTTGGTTGGCGTGCCTGTAACATTATTACTTATTTGCTACACTAAATAGAGTTGGTTGGCATGCCTGTAACATTATTACTTATTTGCTACACTAAATAGAGTTGGTTGGCTGTAACATTATTACTTATTTGCGGGGGCGTTCCTTTCCTCACACAGCCAGAGGGCGGGACTCAGGTAACTGAAGAGCAGCATTCTCTGGTGCTTTCTGAATACCGTGTGTAGGCCATCACTGATCAACACTGCCCTCTGCTGAATAAACTATGCAAGTACCAATTTTGTGAAAGCACCAACTCGAGCAAGGAAACACGTCAAATGATCATGTAATCTTGTAGCATGGCCTTTAGGGGGTGCTACAATAAAGAAAAAGGTTTTGGCCTTCCACTGATGGTGTGTTTTGGTTAGAGTGTGTGTGTGTGCGTGCGTGCGTGCGTGCGTGCGTGTGTGTGTGTGTGCATGAAGGGCAGTGCATGCATGAAGGGCAAGCATACTCCCACATTTTCTTTGAAGAAATGATACAATGTAGTTACATATTGTTTACATTACAGATATGAGAGAGTAACTTTCTGTCTGTGTGCGCTCTCTCGCTCTCTCTTTCTGTGTGTGTGTGTGTGTGTGTGTGTGTGTGTGTGTGTGTGTGTGTGTGTGTGTGTGTGTGTGTGTGTGTGTGTGTGTGTGTGTGTGTGTGTGTGTGTGTGTGTGTGTGTGTGTGTGTGTGTGTGTGTGTGTGTGTTTGGAGTGAGGTGACAATGGGAAAAACTGGACAACACCGGCATCATCACCAGACTTCGTGCAATCACTTGGCTACCACCGAGTGAGTAATAGTCTATTATAGAAGCCACCTTTCATAGATCTTCAAATAACTAAGGCCATCGTAGCCTCTTACTGTAGATGGTCCTCTTGATGGGCCTATTCGCTCTTTAATGAAAACGAACTCAAATGTACCATAACAACATTGTTATGGAAATGCAGGAGTCTTATGCAAGAGTATTAGGTAACCGATTAAGGCTTGGTCGTTACCATTTTGGTGACAACAAGGTTATAACAGCGGCTCTGCGCCAAGAGGTTAAAAGTCCCGTAGCCCCATAATGCACGCCGTACCTCCTGAGGCACGCTGTAATAGACATTGAAAGTTAACTACTATAGTACTACACTACTATGACAGTGCACCGGGTTTTTAGTAATACATTACAACTTGGTCATTGCCATTCTGGTAACAGCTCATTTATAATGCCGTGTCTTAAGGGGTTAAAAGTTAGAGTAAACTGGTCCACTTTGGAAGGACTAGGCCAGGGATGACTGGAGCAATCAGATACTTTTTAGTATTTTATTGTGGTGCAAACATAATGTCCCTTAAAAGTTCTTTTAGTCGCTTCATCATTGTAAAAACAAAGAAGAATGTCCGCACACTGCTCCTGTGTTGCTTTTTTATTTTTTTCTCAAGTGAGCGTTTTCGAGCTAGTCGCTCTTCATCAGACTACTGAAGTAGACTACCGACTAGCTCGAAAGCGCTCACTTGAGAAAAAAATAAAAAAGCAACACGGGAGCAGTGTGCGGACATTCTTCTTTGTTTTTACAGTATTCTGGCCTTTTGTCATGCACCTGCGCCTTGGATGTGCGCACCACTAACCTATAGACAGGTCATCAGCTGGGAAAATTAGGCCTTTCGTCCTACCGCACTTTTCTCTGTGGATTACTGACCAGAAGCCCTATTGGAAGAAATTAAAACATGGGGCCACGTCAATTTTTGCCCAGAATTCTATATGGCCGCCATTTTCCAAAATGACTTGTTTTCATGCATTATTACATTGTACTATAAGGTNATATTCATGAACAATAAACATCTTTCAGCACAATTCTTTCCTATATCCTTACATAAATGTTTACAAAGGTTGACTAAACTAAAAAAAAATGAAAATAAAGTTGGCCACCTTGCAATATCCAAAGGAAAGTGCTGAAAATAATGATTGAAATGCACATAGAGAGTCTATGGCTGGGAAAATTAGGCCTATTGTCCTGTCAGGGTTTTCACAGTGGATTACAGACCAGAAGGCCTATTGAAAAAGAACTTGGGGCCATCTATGTCCTCCAAAATTCAAAATGTTCTCTGTTTTTCAGAATGGCAGACTTTCACACATTTTTCTCAATACTCCAAGGCCATAATTATCAATAAAGATTACATATTTTTCAGTTAAATTGTCCTATCTCCTTACAGACGTGAGTATAAAGGTTGTCAAGAAAAAGGCATGAATATATTTATCTTGGCACTTTGAAATATCCAAAGGAATGATGTCAAATGATTGAATTTCACAAACACAGTGAACTGCTGAAAAAAGGCATATTGTCCTGCCAAACTGTGTGTGTGTGTGTGTGTGTGTGTGTGCCTGTGCGTGTTTGTGTACCGTATTAGCCCGAATATAAGACGATCCTGATTATAAGACGACCCCCCATTTTCAGGCTCATGTTTTGGGGAAAAAAGTTTTTTGAAGACTTAATTTTGTTTCACATTTGAAACTTTTTTCAAAATGCAGTTTGTAATTTGTTGGAAAATCTGAGGCTTTTTACAAAGAACAAATTTCACAATATAATTTTCATGGAATTTCCATGATATAAGACCACAGATGGCTACTCATATCCTTTTCCTTTCTTTACTCACTTCACCTGTCAAGCGCCAATAGGCACCGTAACAGGCTACAGCGACGCAACATAGCCTACATTCAGAGTCTGCGCCAGCCAGGCAGGCAACCAGTCCAGTAGAGATAGGCAATCTATTGTGCAATGCACAGATTTTGCGAAATGCTTAATTGACAGCAATATCTAACCAGCAGAAGTCTCGCCAAATCGCCGTTCATTTTATGCATCCAAAGTTTTCCGTTGGACTGTAGAAACGTGACCAAAGGCAGATTGACGCATTGCACTTGAAACCCATGCGCTGCCTATCAGGACCACGTTGACATTAAAAGTCCGATTGATATTCATTTCGTACCAAGGGTAAAACTCCTAGTGATTTTATATGAACAAGACAATCTCTTGCCCTAACCATTATTCTGTGTTGTTGCATCGTTGCGAGGCATATCGTCACTTTGTCGCGCACACACAGATGACCATTGATTGGCTTATGACAGCATCCAAAACTTAGCCTACAGGTTGTTCGTCAAATCACCCTTCATTTCTTTAGTTCTAGTGGCGTTATCGGCTGACCAGAGAGAACGACCAAAGCTTTCCTGATGAGACTGTAAAACCAAACACAAATAAAAGCAGAGCAACAAGCCGCGATTGACTTGTGTTTTTCCCCTTGCACTGTCGTCCGCATCGCGTTGACATTGACAGTTGATAGACGTGCGGTGCAACTGTCATAACGAAACAAGCATCTGCAAATTTGATATGGACAAAACAATCTCTTAACCCATCCATTATTGAGTTTTGTGGCATTGTTGTGAAGCATAGGCTAATGGCCGAATTCAGGTTAAGTTTAAAAAAAAAAAAAAAAAAAAATGTTTTACTTTTTTCTCTAGCGCGCGGAAATAAGACGACCCCCCTTTTTAGAGTACTATTTTTAGAACAAAAACCACGTCTTATATTCGGGCCAATACGGTATATGTGCTTCTTACACTGACATAGGCACAGTAGACCGGGTGTGTGTGTGTTGGGGGGGGGGGGGGGTAGGCGGGACCGAATGATGTGGAGGAGCGAGGGGATGAATGAGGGGGTGAGCGGGGGTAGGGGGGCAGAGTGGGGGGTGGGGGGGAATGAGTCGGGGTTGAATTAGAGGGTGGGGGCAGAATAGTGTGTGGGGGATGAGTGAGGTAGTGGGGGGGAATAGTGTAGGGGTTAAGGGGGGCAGAGTAGTGGGGGGGGCTAAGTTGAGTCAGGTGGGGGTTGACCTGCCAAACTTTTCACATTGGATGGGGGGTGGGCGAGTATTTTGTGGGGGGGTGGGGGAATGAGTCAGGTGGGCAGAATAGTGGGGGGTGAGTGAGGGGTTGGGGGCAGAGTAGCCTGGTGGGGGTGGGGGGGGGGGGGGGGGGGGTGAGTGAGGGGGTTGGGTGGGGCAGAATAGTGTGTGTGGGGGAGATGAGTGAGGGTGTGGGGAAGGCAGAATAGTGTGTGGGGGAAAGACACTGTAGAGCAGGGGAAAGATGAGCGGGGGATACGCACACACACACGCACACTCACCCTTGCTTTATGCAAAAAAGGTAGGCCTGAAAAACTTTTGGTCAGAAATCTAATGTGAAAAGTTTGGCAGATCAATAGCCTTTTTTCAGCAGTCAACTGTGTATGTGTAATTCAATCATTTTCTGACAACAATCCTTAGGATATTTCAAAGGGGCAAGATATATATTTACATCATTCTGTTGCCAACCTTTGTATTCACGTCTGTAGATTGGAGATAGGACAGAATTTCACTGAAAATAGGTTGCCTTTATTGATAATTATGGTCTTAAGGGCCGTACACACACATCGCTGCTATTTACTAGCTTCTCGCTTGCTCGCTACTCTATCATGGAACGTTCGCTGAAAGTTCCCGCGGCTTTAATTGCCAATGGACAGGCGAGAAGTACCAAACTCTTCTTTCCAATTGGTTACTCGCTTACTCGCCTCGCTCGAAGATCAAATATTTTCAACTCGGGATCCGCCCACATCGCATCGCTTGTACAGTACTCGCCTGCTAGTCTCGCTGGAACACATTGACATTCTATTGAGTTCATTCGCTGAGTGAGTAACTAGCAGCGACGTGTGTGTAAGGCCCTTTACAGTATTGAGAAAAATGTATGAAAGTCTGCCATTCTGAAAAACAGAGAACATTTTGAATTTTGGAGCACATTTGAGATGGCAACCAGCTGGAGAATCTTTTTCAATAGGCCTTCTGGTCTGTAATCCACTGTGAAAACCCTGACAGGACAATAGGCCCAGCCATAGACTCACTATGTGCATTTCAATAATTATTTTCAGCACTTTCCTTTGGATATTGCAAGGTGGTCAACTTTATGTTCATTTGTTTTAGATTAGTCAACCTTTTAAACATGTATGTAGGGAAATAGGACAGAATAGTGCTGAAAGATGTTAATTGTTCATGAATATCACCTTATAGTACAATGTAATAATGCATGAAAACAAGTCATTTTGGAAAATGGCAGCCATATTGAATTCTGAGCAAAAATTGACGTGGCCCCATGTTTTAATTTCTTCCAATAGGGCCTCTGGTCAGTAATCCACAGAGAAAAGTGCGGTAGGACGAAAGGCCTAATTTTCCCAGCTGATGACCTGTCTACTACTGACAGTCGCTTCATCATTGACATTAACTGGCCTTTTGATTCTCTGACTACCGGACCATCTCACCTTCCTCTGTTCATACCAGAGACCGTAAGCCGGCCCTGAGATATCACGTATCACCACATTCCCTTGCTACCGAACTGGAAGCTCTTTACAAAGACTTGAGCTTCATAAAGTCCCGACAAAGACTTGCCCTCAAAGGTCAAACATGCAATGTCCTCCGCCCGCAGCACTGACGATGATACGCTTGTGTACCGGGAGGAGGGATGGCGGGGGGGGGGGGGGGGGGGGGGGGGGGGGGGGGGGGGGGGCACGACTGAATGCAGAGCCAGTTTTACCATCATGCAGACTAGGCAGTTGCCTAGGGCCCAGTGTTGGGGGGTACGAGTGGGGGTGGGGGATGGGACGGGGGGTTTCCCTTAACCCCCTTAACCCCTTAAACCCCCCCTGGCTACGGGCCTGTTGTGTTCTCATTGCACTGTATGTACTGTAGGTCGGGGGGGGGGTGGGGCTATTACATGACTTTGTCCCAGGCCCGACTAGGTTGTCAGGGGCCCTGCTTGTGTGAAGCCATTCCTGGCAATCTGAGACAGTCTGTGGGTTCAACAGGGACACAGCACACCATCATCATCATCATCATCGTCATCGTCATCGTCATCGCCGCCGACTCGCTGTGAATTGACATTCTCTCATGACTCCTGTAAGTCTGGCAGAACGTGGTAATCCACACACACACACACACACACACACACACACACGCACACACACACACACACGCACACACACACACACATACACACACTCACACACACACACTCACATACACACATACACACGATGGCCACGTCACGTCAGGGGGCTCTGGTTCTGTAAGAGGGGATCATGTCATGTCTGTGCCTCCCTCCGGGACCTCAGAGGAAGATGAGGAAGAGCACACCTGCTGCCTACCATACCAGGCCCGCTGGACCGGCCTGCCAGGCCGCAACCATCCAGACCGCATATCTGGGCGCAACAGATGACAGCAAGGTTAGGGTTTAGTCATCCTAGCGGTTAGCGTTTAGTCATGCTAGCCTCTTCATCCATGCTGATTCACCAGATGCACTGACACTCACATACACACATATCACAGACACAGACAGACACACATACACACACACGCAGAGACATACCACAAACACACACAGACATAGCACACACAAACACACACACACACACACACACACACACACACACACACACACACACACACACACACACACACACACACACACACACACACACACACACATGTCCCCCCCCCCACACACACACACGCATCACACAGACTCTCTGTTCCGCTGCCACAAAGACAGAGCCACATCTACATGTACTATATGGGGCAGACAATGCCCACCCTCCCACACACACACACACACACACACACACACACACACACACACACCCTTCATTCCGCCACCGCGCACGGCACGCTCACACACACACACAAACACACACACACACACACTCACACACACACACACACCCTTCAATCCGGCACAGCGCACGGCACGCTCACACACACACCCTTCATTCCGCCACCGCGCACGGCACGCCCGCACACAGTCACACACACACACACACACACACACACACACACACACACACACACACACACACACACACACACACACACACACACACACACACACACACACACACCTCCATATCCCCACCCTACACAAGGCCAGTCATAAAAGAGCAGCACAAATCCCATATCACCTATCAGTGATAAACGGCCAAACTATTCCCAGGGGCAGCGGGTAGCGGGCATCTGGCATACTGGGCATTTCCCGGTGGGCCCCGCACCCTCATGGGCCCCTATTTCCAGAAATGTAAATAAATAAATAAATTGTTTTTGTTTTTACATTTCTGAAAATAGGGGCCCACGATGGTGCGGGGCCCACTGGTGAATCAGTTCTGTGCCACTAATTATGAGGGGGGGGCCCTTTAAGCCAAAAGTGCCCGGGCCCTATTTCAACTCCAGTCCAGCCCTGGCAGGGACACATGCCAGCCACGCATGACACACCACTCCAGCTATTCACCCGACTCCTCTGATGATGCCCTCTCATAGTACTGATGCCCTCTCATAGTAACTCCTCTGATGATGCCCTCTCATAGTAACTCCTCTGATGATGCCCTCTCATAGTAACTCCTCTGATGATGCCCTCTCATAGTAACTCCTCTGATGATGCCCTCTCATAGTAACTCCTCTGATGATGCCCTCTCATGATGCCCTCTCATAGTAACTCCTCTGATGATGCCCTCTCATAGTAACTCCTCTGATGCCCTCTCATAGTAACTCCTCTGATGATGCCCTCTCATAGTAACTCCTCTGATGCCCTCTCATAGTACTGATGCCCTCTCATAGTAACTCCTCTGATGATGCCCTCTCATAGTACTGATGCCCTCTCATAGTAACTCCTCTGATGATGCCCTCTCATAGTAACTCCTCTGATGATGCCCTCTCATAGTACTGATGCCCTCTCATAGTACTGATGCCCTCTCATAGTAACTCCTCTGATGATGCCCTCTCATAGTAACTCCTCTGATGCCCTCTCATAGTGACTCCTCTGATAGATAGATTATAGGCCGGAATACTCACCTGACACTCGCTGGAATTTGAGGAGAGACGGTCCGGTGGAATAGGGACCGATTAACTCAAAGGCTAGATATGGCTACATTGCCAACATCAATCCAAGGTGCAGTATTGACAACTTTGTTTGCAAATTATGTTATTCTTTATTCCTAATTTGAAATTATGATGCGGCCTGTGTAATTTTTGTCGCGCAATTTGCCTTCCGCAGGGGCCACCAGTAACCTGTAGGCTTGGGGCCCCCCCTGCCCATCTTAATCCTGCCCTGGGTGTGAACTAATTAGGTCACTTCAGTAGGGTGGTGAAGCTCCAAATACAGGCATGCGGAGATAGGCAGACAAAAACACACACAGACAGGCAGATCAGGGGTCCTTATCTCGAAAGCATCTTTGCTAACGAGGGTAGCAACGTCCTTCGTAAGAGCGATTCAACTCTCTCTCGACAGCGACGCTCACCACTAAATCCAAGGGAATGGTAAGACGTCTTAAGACGGTTAGCAACGTCAAGAATCAAGAAACGGACCCCAGATGGACAAACAGACAGATAAGACGTTTAATAAATGTACCGGTAGTTAGGGAAGAATCCATAACCAGACAGACAGGCAGGCACACAGACAGACAGACAGACAGACAGACAGACAGACAGACAGACAGACAGACAGACAGACAGACAGACAGACAGACGTTTACCACACAACAGGTAAATCTGGAAAAATCCATGATGTCATACTGGACATGGACATGGACAGGTGAAGAGAAAGAAGATGCATACCTACAATTACTGATTCAAGTAATTCATGTATAAAAATGATATAAGAAGTTCCTGGCTTTCCGAGCTGATGCACCATGCATGCCAACACCTCTCATAGGCAGAAGCCACAGATGCCCACTTGTTTTCCAGTCACAGACAGACAGACAGACAGACAGGCAGGCAGACAGACAGACAGACAGACAGACAGACAGACAGGCTTTTAACCAAATGCATTGTTAGGCACATGAGGAATTCATGAGATCATTCACCGAAATAGCAGTGTTATGCTGTATGTTGTGTAATATACAGTAAACAGCTGTTAAATATACCGTTGCGTTGGGGGCGCTGTGGCGCAGTGTGCTAAGCCCCCCACATTTGGGCTTGCATGCCCACCCACGGGGACCCCTGTTCGAGTCCGGCTGGGGTCATTTCCCGATCCTCCCCTGTCTCTCTGTCCCATTCGTTTCCTGTCACCATCTTCAGCTGTCCTATCAAATAAAGGCATAAAACCCCCTAAAAATATATTTTAAAAATATATACCATAGCGTTGTGACTGTAGCACTACAGTGATGCGGCTCTGGCACCTGGGGGTCTCTAATGTCTAATGTCAACCGACTTCAAATACATGTTACCCCTGATTATTTTTTCTGTGTTTTTCTCTACTCGAGAAGCCTGTTACAGCAGATGGAATCACCGGCGGGCCTATTCACTATTTGCTGAAAATACTCAACTACATCATAACAGCATTGCTGTGACAGTACCGAGAACCTTAAGTAACAGATTAAGACATAGCCATTACAATTTTGGTGACAGTAAGGTTATAGGCTCTGCGCTAAGGGGTTACTTTTTTTTATGAATTGTGTGAATATAAGTTACAAGTGGAAAAACAGCTGTTGTTTGTTATCTTACTGAACGCTTAAATGTTGATAACAAAACTGAAAAAGTGTGCCATGAATTGCCATGGATGGAAGAAGGGGGGTGGGGGCTGGTTAGATGACCTTCGAAGAGAGTGAACAGTAACACAGTTGTTGTTTGAAGAAGTCGGCGGCTCTTTTCCGGCAATTGTGCCCCGCACACCACACCACAGCACAGGCTCGCCGGCTTGGGGGTTTTGGGGGGATTACTGGATTATGTAGGACGCACAGCTGAGAACAGAACAGACTCTGACTGCAGGGCAGACGACAATGCCGCATGGGCACCCAGTTGGCAAGGTCTCCTTCACGACAAACGGGCCCCCGGCTGCCAAAACGAGGTGGCGAGCGAGGGGGCACTGCAGCAGACACAAGAGCAGATTTGTGTGCCGCAGTGACATGTTTAACTGTTGAGACACATGGCCCTTGTTGTAAAGTAGCTTTTAGCAGAATGGAACTGGCCAGACCAAGTCATAATGTGTTAAAGGTGCTGTGTAATGATCTAGTAGTGTTAGTATTATTGTAGTGAAGTCTTTCAGTCACTATTGCAGACTATTGCACTGACTTCCAGTGTGCAATAGGGCAGTGTTGCCAGATGTGTCTGACCTGCAGCTTCTCAAAAAACGCCAAAATAGGCTAAATTCCGCCCAAAATCAACAAATTACACTGACTTCGATGGGCCCAAAACGGCTGAAAAAAACGCCAAATGGCCAATTTTTCCCGTTTTTACCCGCAGACGCTCATTCCAAGTAGCCCAATTGGGCGAGCACCCGCCCAATCTGGCAACACTGTATGAGGGTGAGAGATCACCTCAGGAAGAGGAGCGCTGGGTGGTGGTGGTGGTGGTGGTGAGGAGCGCTGGGTGGTGGTGGTGGTGGTGGTGAGGAGCGCTGGGTGGTGGTGGTGGTGGGGAAGAGGAGCGCTGGGTGGTGGAAGAGGTGGTGGTGAGGAGTGGGTGGTGGTGGTGGTGGTGGTGAGGAGCGCTGGGTGGTGGTGGTGGTGGTGGTGAGGAGCGCTGGGTGGTGGTGGTGGTGGTGGTGAGGAGCGCTGGGTGGTGGAAGAGGTGGTGGTGAGGAGTGGGTGGTGGTGGTGGTGGTGAGGAGCGCTGGGTGGTGGTGGTGGTGACGGGGCTGTATGAGAGGGGGAAGAGGAGCGCTGGGTGGTGGTGGTGGTGACGGCCCTGTATGAGAGGGTGAAGAGGAGAGCTGGGTGGTGGTGGTGGTGACGGCCCTGTATGAGAGGGTGAAGAGGAGAGCTGGGTGGTGGTGGTGGTGACGGCCGGGGCTGTTCTGGAGAAGCTGCCTGTAGCACCCCTACTGGCCGTGTATATGTGACGTAACACTCTGCCTTACTCATTCAGACAATGTGGGGAAATTGTTGTGCGTAGTAGTAGGCACATTGCCATCACCTTTGGCTTTCAGGGAAGTGTGGGAGAATGGTGACTACTAGGATTTTATGGCCCAATAATGTCCAACCGGTTCAGAGCAAGAATGCTGGGGCTACGTGCACTCGTAAACAAGGAGGGCGGAAGACATGGTGGATTTGGCGGTCTGTGTGCGTGTGGGTAAAAGAGAAAGAGAGAGATAGAGGGGAGAGAGAGAGAGTGTTAGAGAGAGAGATGATTTAAAAAAGATATATTTTTATTCACCATCATAATTATTATTATATTGTATGTCAGCTTTGGCAACAGTGTTTCACTGAGCCATGCCAACAGAGCTACCTTTGAATTGAATTGAATTGAATTGAATTGCGAGAGAGCGTGCATTACATGGAGTGAGCGAGAGAGAGAGAGAGAGAGAGAGAGAGGTAAACATGGTATGTTTCTGACCAGGCAAAATGTTTTCTCATGTCGATAGCTCAACAGAATTTAATTCAATTGATAGAGGCAGAGTGAGTAAAGAGAGAGAGAGAGAGAGAGAGAGAGAGAGAGAGAGAGAGAGAGAGAGAGAGAGAGAGAGAGAGAGAGAGAGAGTCTGTGTGTGTGTTCCTGGGTCTCTTCAAGCCCTTAAAGGTACACTGTGTGAGATTTTTAGTTGTTTATTTCCAGAATTCATGCTACCCATTCACTTATGTTACCTTTTTCACGAAAACTTACCACCACCAGCAAATTCTAAGTATTCATTATGACTGGAAAAAATGCACTTTTCATACATGAAAAGGGGGATCTTCTCCATGGTCCGCCATCTTGAGTTTCCAGAAATAGCTATTTTTAGCTGCAAAAATGACTGTACTTGGGCCATACTATAAAATATTAGTTTATTACTTAGCATGAAAATATCAAATTTGCCAATAGGCAGCCCTGTTTCAATGAGCAGCATAGTTGCAGCACCTTTTTTGACCATTTCCTGCACATTGTCCCTTTATTTATTATTATTTATTTTATTTGTAGTTTATTTGGCAGGGACAATGCAGTGCACATTGTTACAAACATGACATGGCAAAGCCATGACACAACTTGCAGATGTGAATACATGGAAGGTTTATAGCTAGATAGCTAATTTGCAACCCCAGTCCCTGATCAGGCTACCTACTCTAATACATACATATAAATCATCTAAAAGTACAATTGTACAATACAGTATACAAGACAATAATAAGCCAACTTGAAACATGCTCCCTATAATATAAAAGCCTTGTGCATTAAGAAAAAAACAAGATGATGATGGTGACCTATATATTGTATGCTGTGTGTGCATGTGTGTGTGTTAACTATTGTGTGTTATGATTACATTTTTGGTTTTCCTTCAGCCAGTGTTTCAGTTGTCTGTTAAATGTTTTAAACTCTGTTTGGATTTTTATTACAGTTGGTAAACTGTTCCACATTTGAGTTCCAATAACTGAGACACTAGACTGACCAAAAGAATTTTTGCGCACCTCTGCAATAGCAGCTTTAAAGCTCTATGGGTTCAGAGTAAAGGGAGTGCTGCTCCCTTCGGCCATCCAGTTTCTCCAGCAGGGCAGGCCTAGGCCACAACAGTGGACCGCGTATTTTCAGCCAAGACCGGTCCATCAGGAGTACATAGGATGGCGTTGCCAGGCAAGACCGGTCCATCAGGAGAACATAGGATGGCGTTGCCAGGCAAGACCGGTCCATCAGGAGTACATAGGATGGCGTTGCCAGGCTAGGTCAATCAGGAGTACATAGGATGGCGTTGCCAGGCAAGACCGGTCCATCAGGAGTACATAGGATGGCGTTGCCAGGCAAGACCGGTCCATCAGGAGAACATAGGATGGCGTTGCCAGGCTAGGTCAATCAGGAGAACATAGGATGGCGTCGCCAGGCTAGGTCCATCAGGAGTACATAGGATGGCGTTGCCAGGCAAGACCGGTCCATCAGGAGTACATAGGATGGCGTTGCCAGGCTAGGTCAATCAGGGATTGACTGACACAATGAAGCCTGTGTTTTCAATCCTCTAATATGAGCTATTTTGACCACAACAGTCAAAACGCTTGATTTCTATTTGACTCTCTCGAAGAGGCCTGCTGTAGTGGCATGAGGACTGATACCAATTGAGGGGAGGGAGGGCCAGGCCACAGTCCACCAGGCCCTGTATGCCCCATGTTTTCAGAGTCAGGAGTCCGCACACTTGTTGTGATTTATTTTTTCATGGCAGGATAACGTTTCGACCTCAACAGTCTGCCATGAAAAAATAAGACACAACAAAAAGGATTCTAAGTGGGCGGACTCCTCACTCTGAAAACTACAGTTGACCTTCATCCTGCACCTTTACCTGGGATGTGCACAATCCTTTCCTTCACCTGTATGCCCTATGGCCAATCCAGCCAGTATCTGCAGCCAGTGCCCTTTCCAAGTAGCCTGGCCTACATTCCCCTGCCAGCCAACTGTTTGCTTATGGCTCAGCATGTGTTGTTCTGCAATCGCTTCAGCTTAGGTGAGCCCAAACAAACTAGCTGTTGTGTGAAACCCAACACTCACTCACGGACCATTGCTCAAGGTGGCGAAAAGAGAGAGAGAGCGAGAGAGAGAGAGAGAGAGAGAGAGAGAGCGAGAGAGAGAGAGAGAGAGAGAGAGAGAGAGAGAGAGAGAGAGAGAGAGAGAGAGAGAAAGAAATCAACCAAAACAAAGCAGGGCGACTTGAAACAATTAGCGACAGTGTCTGCACATGAATGAAGTCAATGCAGAGTTGCAGCAGCGACAAAATGTGCTGTAATTAATTATGTAGACAGACCATATTTGTCAGCTAAAGTTGACATGCTGCAAATGTATGGGCACTATCTAGAAAAAAAAGAGTCCAGCTATGTGCGCAGAGAGATCGGCAGGTGTGTTACATTGAAATTCTGAATTCATTGATAACTTTAGTGTACAGTATATTATTAACTGGTTAGTAATTCACTTTATTGGTTTATTTTGTGTGCTTCAGACTACGGTGCCAGCCAGGGTTGTTCTCATATGCAGCACCTGTAATTGGGCCTACTGTATTTACCCATGCAATGGCATTGCAAAACAGAACAATTCATACTATAAAAAATGTGAAACATTTACAGTATAGACATGACACAATAAAACAGGATTATTTTCTTATTTCAATATTTTATTTCCACCCTTTCAATGAGTGAATTTTAAAACAGTGAAAATATTTATCTGTCACTAATAGTCCTCTAATTTATTCAATTCATACAAAATTATGACATCTGATTTGACATATGAATGTGTGTGTGTTTTAAGTCACAAATCCATAAATACATTAAATAGTTATCGCTCTCTCCCTCTCTTTCTCTCTCTAATCAATTTTACAAATATTTTTCTTTAAAAAAAAATGGAACAAAAAAAAGAAAAGAAAAATGTTTATTTAGAACACTGATGCAAACCCAGATTGCAAAGTCACATAAACACATTTTGCAGTAAGACTCAGTTCTGTAAGACTCAGGAGCATGTCAAGCCATTGGAGAGCACTTTAGAATAGGGGTCACATGTCAGCTACTGATACAGGCCATTACTGCCTGTATATGTGACTACTGTTGCTCAATGTGACTTTGAGGACATGTTAAGCAAAACCAAGAGCTTGTTAGGTCCTTATTACGACGACATTAATAACAAAGACCTTATGGGCAACATATATATAACAAGACATATCTGAATGCAACAAAATGTCCGATTTTGCTTAACACATGTCTTATAAATCACGGATACACAAATGCCTCTTTTCCACTGCGGGTTTTCTGGTAGGCCTTACAGCTCGACACAGCACGACTCAGCCACCACTTTTTGCTTTACAATTGAGCTGTGACGTGCCTATTCGAAAAGCAAAAAGTGGCAGCCGAGTCATGCTGTGTGGAGCTGTATAGGACTACCAGAAAACCGTCAGAGGTAAAGAGGCAAACGTCAGGCATGTATTAGTGTGCTGGCTAACATGTGAGCCCTAAATGAAAGTGTTAATGAGACATCTGAGAGCAGAGTGGCTGTGGTAATTGTGAGGGAGAATATACACATGTGGCACTGCGGAGGCGAAACACACATTGTAAACACAAAATACAAAGAGGCCAAGAGATCAATCAGTCATATAGGGAAGACAAACCCCCACACACTCTCACACACACACACAAGTATGCACACACAGGCACACACACAGGCACGCACACAAACATGCGTACGGGACATACATGTATGTATATACACGTAAACAATATAAAAGACAAAATGCACTAAAATTCAAACTACTGTATCTTTACACGGGCAACTCTATCTCCCTATAAATACAGCAGCACATGCTGTGGTGAATGTTCATGGCTGACAGTGACATCAAGGCACTCACAGACTAGAACTAAAGCCATTTTTCTGGTAGGCCTAAAGCTCGACAGTGTGACTGGACCGCCCTTTTTGCTTTTCAAATAGGCACGACACAGCTCAATCGAAAAGCAAAAAGTGGTGGCCAAAGCATGCTCTATCGAGCTGTAGTCTTACCAGAAAACCAGGAGTGGAAAAGAGGCATAAAAGCTATAGCACCTCCAACTTTTGATGTGCCGTCTAGGGAAGGGTCCATCCGACTCCAACCATGATGCACTAGGGGTGGTACGGTTCACAAAATTCACGGTTCGGTTCATATCGCGGTGTCAAGGTCACGGTTTTCGGTTCTCTACGGTTCTTTTTTTTTAGTTCATGATAAATGGTGCACTGGCTAATAGAATCGGACTTATCACTAAATATTCTACATATGGTTTGTACAGGCATATAATGTGAAAATGGTGTGATTTTAATTGTGTCATCCTCTGATTTGGTCTTATACTCTAATGTTTTAATCAGAGAGACTGGATAAGATACTCCTAGAATCTCTGTTTTACATATTTTTCTGGGCAGTACATGAAGTGCGGTTTGCGATGGATTGCACGGTTCGGTTCGGTATGTGTGTGAATTGTGCGGTTTCGGTTTTCGGTGCGGTTTGTGCCATCCCTATGATGCACAACCTGCATCCAGAAGCTACAATCCAGTTCCACATATTCCACACGGCCTGATTTTAGCAAGAGGCAACGGAGCAGGTAAAACAGGTCTTTGAAAATATGTGGCACTGAATTTTAGCCCATCAGTGTGTCACAGGTTTCTATTTTGAATTAAAACAGATGGAGCATGTCTGGTTGAAGTGGACTTTTTTTTTCTTTTGTGAGCACGTCACAACAATTGCCTGCACTACTGTATGTCAATCAAAGAAAAGTAGAGGGAAAACGATATCCACAGTCACACAATTGGTCTATAAGGGTTCTTGAGAAGTCATGTACAGGAAACAAATATACAACAAATGGGAATGAAAGCAAAATGAAATCTTCCTTGGAAACATTACATCATTAATTAAGACCTGCAGGGACAAACATACACACCCAATTTCACGAGCAAAAAGGAGTCAGTGTGAAATCTGTGTGCGTCTGTGAAATGTGTGTTCCCGTGAATCAGCCTCTCCAGGCTCCAAGTCTGATTCTGTCATCCGCGTCAATACGGGTCACATCTCACACCCAATGTTTCAAGAAGGAGGCCGCACCTTGCATAGTAGTGTTTTTCATTGCACAGACGCGTTTCGGCATATGCCTTCTTCAGTGTGCACAAAACGCGCCTGTGCAATAAAAAACACTACTATGCAAGGTGCGACCTCCTTCTTGAAACATTGAATTTGAAATTTGGGCCAGCAACCTCAGATATTTCAATAATTAAGAGTGACGCCTGCTCCAAGAAGAAAATTCACATGACACCCACTCAGATAGAAAGAGTTCAGACTAGCACTAATACTATACATCATCACAGTTAGTCTAGGCCTATATGGCAAAAATTCACTCTGCTGACAAGGGTAATTTCAAATTCTTTGTATGACCAGTGCATGTAAAGAAATTGACAATAAAACCTACTTGACTTGACTTGACTAATGTTACAAAAGAGGTTGCATTTTCAATGGATTCCAATTTGTCAGACCAGGTACCACCAGTGCTTGAAGTGGACTGGACTCATTTTCATCATCAGCATTCCGGCAGAACTTATCTCCGGCACCGCTTTTTATAAGTGGCAAGATAAAAAAAAAACTGGAAGGGTTCCTGCACCTCTTTTTTTCCACTTGAAGCACTGGGTACAAGTGAGAATAGGCAGGTTAGGCTGGGGGCGCGCTTGGGTACAAGTGAGAATAGGCAGGTTAGGCTGGGGACGCGCTTGCTGGGCCTGCCTACATTGCCTCTGGTGCTCCGTCCACCGTACACAGAACTGACATCAAATTCATACGGCAACATAAAAAGTGCATTACGCACACGTATCCTGCAGCAAGCATGTGTGATGTCCATTTCAGGAAAGAATGAACTCCTATCACAAGTGCGTAAACTCCTATGATAAGACATTGCATTGGATATAGTAGATGTGTATTCTATGCCCTTCAACAAACACATGTGCTGAACAAGTAACATTTCAATTCTGAGATTGGTTAAAACAAAAAAAACAAGAAATAAAGAGAACTTAAACGTTAAGGAATTGACCTGACATTGGCACATGGTATGTACAATACATACATATAAGGCACAGCCACTTTCAAAAACATGAAAGAACATTCAATGGGCCAATTTGCCTATCACAGACAGAGAACACAGATGCTAGAATTGCACACAAAAAAACAATGACCAAAATCATCATAATAAAAAAAAAACAATAGAAGACAAACTTAATACCACCTTGCATTTACACACCACACAACACAGTCAAGTTAGCATCTGGCACAGACGGTACTTGATACAAGACCATGACCATATATGGGTTGGGACATAAGGCAACATCAGAGCAAGAACAAATACAGTATACCGTACTGGGGGGGATTGGGAAAAGGGTTGCCAGATTGGGCATTTTCCCACCTGATTGGGCTGTTCAGGATGTCGTGTTGCAGATTATGATTTTTTTTTACTGTACGTTTATGGCCATAGGAATTAATACACTTTAGTTCAATAGTGGCTTTTTTTGCTTGGAAATCAGTCACATCTGGCAACCCTGGTCGGAAATCTAGAGTACTGTACATGCACACAGTAAGGACGTGCAGAAAGGCAACCAGAGCACAAGGGACAATGACGTTCAACTTCTCTACATGAAGCCACAGGCTGTGTTCAAAACAGGAAGATAGCGACTTGCTTGCTTTCCTTGCCATCCATGATTCATTTAGAAAAAAGTATGAAGGTAACTTCGGAGAAAGCGCTAAATACATTCATTCGAATTAGACATCATTTTTTCTGTTTTGGACACAGCTATAGGCTTGGGCAGCAGGCAGGATAGACTTACATAGACGAGGACATGTGATAGCAACAGACTCAGACCAGTGATTGTATAAGGAGAATAGAATACAGGACAATACAGTATGTTCTCTCATTGATTCAGGAGAGTACACAAGGGCCAAGAGTTTTAAGCAACTGCACCCAACTGCTCTGACCTGGGTGAATGAATATCTTCACAGACTCTAGATTAGAGCGTAAGGCACTTGTTGAATGGAGGGGACATCAAGAGCACTTTAAGACCTGCTACGTACTGTACGTACACTGTAAAATGCACATATTCCTAATACAAAGTACACATTGTCCCATCTAAACACAGCTCAACCACCCGTAACCCACCCATCCCCTTTAAGCCACTTGTCAAGTCTCTACACTGTATGAATCCAAACAATTTCAATCTTGTATTTTACACACGTATTATAAACTGATGGCACCATGAAACATAAAATGTATCTTGTGCTGAATATGAAAAATCAAAACAAAGGAATAAATGGACCTATCAGTGTAGACCTGGAAGAACAAAGGGGCTTATGGGCTTGGAGCCTTGGTTCTCAGGTGGTAGAGGAGCCTGTTCTGCAACCAGAAGGTTGCAGGTTCGAGCCCCATTTTGCCTGACCCCATCGACGTGTCCTTGTCCTTGAGCAAGGTATTTCACCCCAAATCGCTCTTGGTGGCAGGGTGGTACCCTGTGGTACCCGGCAGTCACTGTCACCAGGCTGTGAATGTGGGTATGAATGGGTGACTGTGAGGCATACAATGTGAAGAGCTTTGAGTCTGCTATACAAATGCAGTCCATTTACCATTTTACCATTCATTGTGTTATCATCTCACCCCACCCCCAATGGCATGGTGGAATGGCGATGTATGTACAGAAATACTGCAGGGCTGTTTGATGGTGCAACCAGTGTGTGTGTGTGTGTATGTGTGTGTGTGTGTGTGTGTTTAGTAGGTGCTGCTCCTCTTGCGAGTCCTGCGTGGGTGTGTGTGTGTGTGTGTGTGTGTGTGTGTGTGTGTGTGTGTGTGTGTGTGTGTGTGTGTGCGGGTGTGCACGTGTGTGTGTGTGTGTGTGTGTGTTAGGAGGTTCTGCACCTCTTGAGAGTCCTGTGTGAGTGTGAGTGTGTGTGTGTGTGTGTGTGTGTGTGTGTGTGTGTGTGTGTGTGTGTGTGTGTGTGTGTGTGTGTGTGTGTGTGTGTGTGTGTGTGTGTGTGTGTGTGTGTGTGTGTTTAGGAGGTGCTGCTCCTCTTGCGAGTCCTGTGTGTGTGTGTGTGTGTGTGTGTGTGTGTGTGTGTGTGTGTGTGTGTGTGTGTGTGTGTGTGTGTGTGTGTGTGTGTGTGTGTGTGTGTGTGTTTAGGAGGTGCTGCTCCTCTTGCGAGTCCTGTGTGTGTGTGTGTGTGTGTGTGTGTGTGTGTATGTGTGTTTGTTTGTGTGTGTGTGTGCGTGCGTGTTTAGGAGGTGCTGTTCCTCTTGCAAGTCCTGTGTGTGTGTGTGTGTGTGTGTGTGTGTGTGTGTGTGTGTGTGTGTGTGTGTGTGTGTGTGTGTGTGTGTGTGTGTGTGTGTGTGTGTGTGTGTGTGTTTAGGAGGTGCTGCTCCTCTTGCGAGTCCTGTGTGTGTGTGTGTGTGTGTGTGTGAGTGTGTATGTGTGTTTGTGTTTGTTTGTGTGTGTGTGTGTGTGTGTGTGTTTAGGAGGTGCTGTTCCTCTTGCGAGTCCTGGGTGTGTGTGTGTGTGTGTGTGTGTGTGTGTGTGTGTGTGTGTGTGTGTGTGTGTGTGTGTGTGTGTGTGTGTTTAGGAGGTGCTGCTCCTCTTGCGAGTCCTGGGCCTCCTGTACATCACCTTGTCCTCCTCCTCCGTGTCGCTCTCGCAGTCCCGCTCGAACATGGCCACCCGGCGCTCCACGATGCCCGGCAGAGGCCCCGTCTGACAAGTCAATCACAGAACACCAAAACAACGTCACATGACCCGTCATACACCAATCAGAGACAACCCAAAACAAATCACATGACCCGCCATACACCAATCACAGAACCCCAAAACAACGTCACATGACCCGCCATACACCAATCACAGACAACCAAAACATATCACATGACCCGACATACACAACAATGGACATTAATAGGCTCGTTTGTGATGACGCAGTAAGATTTTTGCTAGGCAGTGGGCATGCGCACTCGGCCAGTTTGATGCATTCTGGTTAGCAAAAATCTTACTGCGTCGTCACGAACGAGCCTATTTATTTGTAGTAGGAGAACCTCTAGCTATGACTGATCTCCTTTTCGAGAGGGTCCCCTTCATTTTGGACATGTACAAAGTATGATTTGTCACATGATATGATACAGAGAGCCTTAAGCAGTGTAAATGTCCGGAGCACTCAGCATATATTTATTTTATTTTGGTGCACAAAGTGACTGATGTTTTAATGTAGTTTTCGAAGTGAGAAGTCCGCACACTTAAAATCCTTTTTGTTGTATTTCAGTAACTACATACAAACATATATTGTCGAACTTGAGTGTCATTACACATTTACACATTATGGTCCAACTGTGTCCCATTATGGTCCAAATGTGTCCCAAATGTGTCCCATTATAGAGATGTTGCTATGTCATATTTGCAGTTGGCCTCAATACAATATCCATCCTAACGCCAAGGATTTGAAGGATTTTTTTGTTAGTTCCAATGTTATCACATTGCATGTAGCTGACACTTTTTTTTATCTAAAGCTACTTACAGCTATTTAGATACAGGGTATTGGTCACAGTTCCTGAAACAAGTTGGGGTTAGGTGCCTTGCTCAAGGGCACTTCAGGCATGGATAGAGGTGTAGGGAAAGGTAAGAGTGGGATTTGAACCTGCAACCCTCTGATCTGAAGTCCAGGACCTCCCTAGCCACTATGCCACGGCTGACCCACACGTTGGCATAGTTACTGCCCAACTGCCCAACAAACACAGATAGGCTCTCTGGCTCCAGTGCACTGCGGAGCCAATGACAGAGGAGAAGACTGATCAAATGTACTGTCAACTGTAAAAGAAACGAAGTATCCAAGGCACTCTTCCCAAAAAAGTTAAAATAGCTTTATTAAATGGCTAAATCATTGTAGAAAAGTTAAAAATGCCAACATGTTTCGGCCAAGGAGTGGCCTTCATCAGGGCAGAGTCAATACTGAAGCGTACTGTCAACTGTACTTCTGCCAGCCAGTGGTGAAGCAGGCCTAGTATATACCGTAGATTACACTGACACACACAGTCTTCTGTTCTTTTTTTTCTCAGAACAAGCCTGATGCACTAAACACATGCACTCTAGGAACTGGGCAACGAGGAGGCACCACAGAGACGACAAGGCACCACAGACGCACAGAGCAAAGCATTCAATCTGAAGATGTCTACCAGGAAGCATTTAGGAGCACATTCCAGACAAGTTATACAACTTACTGACTGATTGATTGATTAATTGATTGATTGATTGGTTGATTGATTTACTTTGTAGTCTAGTCAGTTAGCTGCAAGAAAGATCTAAATGACACCAAACACAAGCACCCAAAGGACTGGGCCATAGAGCACCACACAGGCACAGAAGAAGTATTCAATGTGAGGACGTCTACCAGGAAGTTTCACATAACAAACGTGAAATGATTATGCTGTTATGTGGAGACTTGAGGACTTCAAGAGTTTATTGCTCAAATGATTGACTGACTGACCAGCTGATTGATTGCTGGCTATTGATTGACTGAAGTTCGATGGCGGCAATAAATATAATGAGGTCAAGGAGACATGAACCAACTGTTCTCCGTAAAACAGATCTAGGCCGCTTCCCTTGCCTCTTCATCCTCCTCCTCATCATCTTCCTCATCATCAGCATCATCCTCCTCATCATCATTAGCACCATATTACTGTTACTTTTCTTTATTATTATTATTATTATTATTATTATTATTATTATTACTTTAACAATATTTTTTATTTTCCCCAAACCTACCCGTGCTCCATGCTCCTGTCCTTTCCTCATCATGCGAGTCAAGTGATTGCAAAGGGCCACGATCCTGAAGGACAACTGCACACCAAACACAGAGAGAGCAGAACAGAGCATGGAAAATGTTAACATATAATACAGTACAGCCTCGGTCTCCAAACTAAGGCCCGTGGGCCAAATCCGGGCCAGGCATGGCAAGCATTTGGCCCGCCATGAGGTCATACAAATGAATGTGTGACAAATAAATGTGATTTTCAGTCACTAAAACTTCAGTGGGTCACATCTCTCCAAAGCATTCACAGAGAGTTAGATCTTGTACTAACAGTCTCATAACATAAATTGACAAGAAGGGAAAATGGAAAAAAGAAAATCCGTTCTCTGTCCAGACATCTAACTTGTTTCTCATTGGGTTGGGGCGTTGGTTTGGCCTGCAGCCTCACTTGCGCTACATAATTTGGCCCTTGGAGAAAAACAATTGGAGACCACTGATCTACAGTATCATGATGGTGAGGGATGTAGTATCTGTAATCACTCACTGAACAGAAACTTGGCCTAAATCAGGGAATGTCTAACTCAGGCCCGGGGGCCAAATTTAGCCCATGGATTCACTTTATGTGGCCCGCGAGATCATATCAAATGTGTCATACAGTCAGCCCACATACACCATTAATGTATAGCGTAACACAACTTGAACATGGAATTTGCTGTGTCACAGGATGTGCAGATACATTTTAACTAACAAATATGATGGGAAAGACTGTATGCACAATGAAGTACAGATTACAGATACAATGAGTATGAAGTGCATGCATGCACAATTTTAGTCCATTTGTAAAAATAATTGTTGAGTTCGGCCCGCGACTTCGTTCCAGATTTTGATTTTGGCCCTCAGTCAATTTGAGTTTGACATCCTTGGCCTAACTACAAACAATGTGTCAGTACAACAAATTATTTCAATATTACAGTACTTTTTTGAAAGCCTCGAGGGATACTCTCTGATTGGAGTCAAAATAACTGATCAGATCTGTAACAAATTATGGATTGGAAAGTATAACATTGTTTGTAATAATACAGTAATTCATGGAACTGTTGAATATTAACTGGCTGGTACAATATTGAGCAGCTGGTGGATTTCAGAGTGTACCTGCCACAGTGCTGCCCTACAAAGGCAAAGTGCAGTAACTACATACTGGTATTTTGTCAAAATTGAGTTTATACTGAAAATGGCACAACACATCTTAAATCTTGTGAGAACGCCTTTTGATCCACACGAGTCCCGTTTTAGAGATATTTCTATGTCTTTCTTTTGCTGTAACTACAATAACCAACCTCATACCAAAACTTTGAAGGAACTTTTCTCCGTTTCACTGAGGGCGTAGTTACTGTACTTTGCCCTTGTATGTAGGGCAGAGAGGCAGGTAGGGAAAAAACAACATTTCCACTCATGAGCTGTACACTGAATACGTCATTTTTAAATAATACTTTTTTTTACTTATTTCTTTTTTACTTTACTTTGGATGAAGAGCTGATGACCCCATCATTTCACTACAATGTGACAAATAAAATAACTTGAATTTGAACTTGAACTTGAGAAAGTAATGCAAACGTTACCTTCCATCTCCGCCGTGCGTACAGCCTCCTGAAGTTCTCCAGGTTGACCACGGACTGCCTGCGCACCAAAGCCTGTCTGGGGTCCTGGGGCTACAAACGCAAACAACACACCGTACCATTTTGAGACACGATGCACAGCAGCCGTCTTGATGTCATCATAAAACAATGGGACGAATGAGGGATTATATGTTACATTTGCTACATTTACATGAGACATTTAATTCAGAATTAACTGACTTTAATTCTGAATAAATCTTGATTCCGCTTTGAAAACTTCATGTAAACACTTCACAATTTGGAATTAAATTAAAGATCAAAGTAAACTCGAGGGAACTATGTAATTCTGAATTATTAATTCAAAATTAAAAACGTCATGTAAACGTAGCCAATATTACATTAGACACTTTTACCCAAAGTGATACCCAGTTGTTTAAAGTACATGGGCATGGGTTTACAGTCCAAAGATCAGTGTGGGTTTAGGTGTCTTGCTGATGGGCATTTCAGCCATGGAGTCGGGTGGGGAGTGGAAGGGTGGGATTTGAAACTGCCACTCTATCACCCTATCTTAAAGGGACACTGTGCAGGAAATGGTCAAAAAAGGTACTGCAACTATGCTGCTCATTGAAACTGGGCTGCCTATTACCAAATTTGATCTTTTCATGAAAGTTTACCAAGTAATAAACTGATATTTTCTGGTATGGCCCAAGTACAGTCATTTTTGCAGCTAAAAATGGCTATTTCTAGAAATTCAAAATGGCGGACCATGGAGAAGATCCCCCTTTTCAAGTATGAAAAATGCAATTTTTCCAGTCATAATGACTACTTAGAATTTGATGCTGGTGGTAAGTATTTATGAAAAAGATAACATTACTGAATTGGCAGCAACTGAAAAACTCAGTGTCCCTAAGGCTTTTGTGCCTTTATTGGTGATAGGACAGTGAGAGAGTGACAGGAAATGAGTGGGGGAGAAAGAGATGGCGAAGGACAGCCAAATGACCTGGGAAAGAACTGAACCCGGGTCGCTGGTGTAGTGACCCAGTGCCCTACAGTTAGGCTACGGTAGGACCTCTATCACCCTATCTAAAAGCCCATATCCTTAACCACTAGTCCACGGCTGCCCCTTATGTCGGAGTGTAGTTCCATAACATGATTTGAGCCCAATGCGCTCAACAGTGAGAATCTTTTGGATGTGCTGAAGAAGGCTTTACACAGCGTCAGCGTCATCAATGCAAGATCTTCGTGAAAAAAAAGGAAGTTGGCGTCTGTGCCTTAACTGAGGATCGCTTGTTGCTTGGTGCGACTGCTCACTAAAAATAGTGATACTATCAACAGTCAAAAAGATGAGGCGCACACAAGGCTTGCAGGTTCAAAAAGTGTATTGTGGCCGACAAATTAACAAAAGAAGTCAACAGAAAATATCTGGAGCTACAAACGTTTCGGACCTAGTCCATTATCAATGTAACTACTGGAGACATTGATAATAGACTAGGTCCAAAATGTTTGTAGCTCCAGATATTTTCCATTGACTTCTTTTGTTAATTTGTCGGCCACAATACACTTTTTTGAACCTGCAAGCCTTGTGTGCGCCTCATCTTTTTGACTGTCGGAGTGTAGTTCCATAACATGATTTGAGCCCAATGCGCTCAACAGTGAGAATCTTTGGGATGTGCTGAAGAAGGCTTTACACAGCGTCATCGTCATCAATGCAAGATCTTCGTGAAAACTTAATGTAACACTGGAAGATTGGAAGAACACTGGAAATGCATTGCAGACACTGCAGAAGTTTATTGAAACAATACAACACCAAATATGCGGCGGAATCAAAGTGAAAGGTGGTCCAAAAACATGATAGTGTGTGTGTGCCCTTTTTTGTGTTGACTTTTTTGGCCATGCAGTGTATAACACATATAATATAAATAATGTAATGTAATGTAATCAAATTTATTGACATGCAATGTGATGTCATGTAATTTGCATTAAAGATGCTAAACAGCATGATTGAGTCGCAGAGACTGGAAATGTCCTTTTATTTCCCTCTTAAAACAGTGTAAAGCCATTACTCTATTGTCAAGACAAACTAGATATCTGACGTGGAAAGGGCGAGTTTCAAAAATGACTTCCTTCATATACAATATGGTAAGCAAGCCATACATTAGAGATCCTATTAGTTTAGCTGTGAGCAAATGGACTTGTTTCAGTTTGAAGGCGCTCCGCTTGCTTAACTACTTCGACCTGTATGAATGTGAATCTTCACGTACACAAACATTAGAGGCTTTGTGCAGCCTTGAAGGGGCACAATGTAGGATAACGTAGTTTGTGCGGTGGCCATGGCATGCCTGTCTCAAAATCTATACCGTCATGAACAAATGCTGATTAAATAAAGCTCGCTGTGAGATTGTTTTTCATCACAGAATGCCATCAGTTGATACAAATATGAATACGGTATGTAAAGCGATTTTTCTTATGAGAAGTGTTTCCCACGACCACTGTTGGGAAAGTTACTCAAAAACTGTAATGCACTACTTATTACATGTTACTGTCATTTAAAAGTAATGCCTTACATTACAACATTACTTTTTTTTTAAAGTAAGGCATTACACTACTTTTGCATTACTTTTAGTTACTTTAGCCAAAATGACTGGAAATAAGGATTTGGCAATCTACAGTGCAAATCTATGAGGTGGCATGACTTTCACCTGCCATCCACAAGTCGTTTTGGAAGCCTGCAGACTGAAAACCAATATTTTCAGGAATTGCGTCTTACCCACATAGGCCTACAATAAGGCCTAAGAAAAATAAAAGTTTGGTTCCGGTTGGTTGTCAGGTTTGGTCATCGTCCGGTCGGATTTTTTTTTTATTTCCAATTTTTTTTTTTCAATTTCTTTTTTTTTATGTCCGACCCCCCAACCCCCCACATGCGCCAGATTTTGTCATAAACATTGTTGAACAATGCCAAGGACGATAGTGGAGTTGAGGCTTGATAAGTACAGCTGAAGCTACAATGAAATATAATAAGCATTAATGAACCAAGAGGCCTATAATATTTTATTTCAAATTGATTTATTTCAATTTTAGTGATGTTTAGTTGAACAAAAGTGAGGGGGGTGCAACGTACTCATCCCCCCCGTCGGATAGCCTACCCTGCCGTGTCCCGTCTCGTGCGAATGGGATGCATCCCCTCCTTTCCTGACTAATTTGGTGGTGCTATGGCACCTCTTCAAATCGTCAAATTGTTTGTAGGCTACTGTTTTTCGACGTGGAAAGCGGTTTGGGTTTCAAGTACAGTGTGCATTTAACTTAAATGTTCTTGGCGTCCTTATTTTCAATGGAGTCAAAGTAGTGGGCATATACCCATCTTGAAAACGAGCGAGCTGGATCTTCTGAATCTGTCATCCTTTGTCAGCCTGCCATTTCGAGAGACGAAGCGTGAAAGAGGAAGCAATGTTCTGCGTGAAACTTTAAAATCTCTGCGCGGACGTAGGCTATCATAGGCAATAGCTGATCTCACGTGATCCACGAACATTGTATAAAGAAAACAAAATACCCACACAAAATTTAGGTGAAAAAAATGTGTTGTAATGTGCAAGTTACTTGCATTGTAACGAGGACATATTACCGATTTTCCCCCCTGTAATCAGTTACATTACTGCGTTACTCAAAAAGGTAATGCATTACAGTAATTAGTTACTTTTGTAACGAGTTACTCCCAACACTGCCCACGACACTCGTAGCGGCCCACTCTGCCAAAAGTTATATTTGGGGTTCTTAGCGGACAGACCGTGAAAGTGGTTACGAGAGTCATCGTTCACTTACTAATGACTCAAATAATCATCGGCTGACTCTGACAGTGATCGGGACAGTGATTTTAATCCTACATAGAGCCCCTTTAAGACACATTGGGAAGAGAGGACTCCCAATATTGGTAATGGAACATGACACAATGCAACAGAGCACATTGGGCAGCCAATCAAGCAACCTCTTATTTGGACGGGCCATATTATACACATTTGCACACACACACACACACACACACACTGAGAGAGAGAGAGAGAGAGAGAGAGCAAGAGACAGAGAGAAAGAGACAGAGAAGCAGAGAGACACACACACACACACACACACACACACACACACACACACACACACACACACACACACACACACACACAGAGAGAAACTGGGTTTGCTTTTACATAAAAAGTGCTTTCATCTTATACAGTAGGTGTTTGTGTAAAAAAAAGTGTAAATCGTTAATGATTAAAAAAAAGTAACACACAATCCATTTGCCCCATAAAGCAGTTTAAATAAATAAAATAATGCAGAGCTTTAAAAACCAAGTGTTTGATTAACAGTGACTGGTACCATCTTAATAACTGCACTCAATATTTAAATTGAGATGACATAAAAACCATGTGTCTCATTTCAGAACTTTAAAATAATTTATAACTTAATGGCCAGTGATATATGTTTCTCATATATTCAGTCTTTACAAATCTAATAAATACATTTCCTCACAGTTAGTGAACTACAGTGTCATATATTTCACCCCCAAGATGTGTCCAGGACCACTGCCTGTACCATTAAAGACATTACGGTAAATCAAGTCATGTCACACTACATTTGTGCAATACGCTGTGAATCTGTGTATCTGTTCCTTTCCTCTACTCCAGGCCAAAACTAAGAAAATACAGTAGGTGGACACGGCAAAAAAGACATTGCTAGATTAAGAGGTTTTTGCATCTGAACTCTTCATATGTTACCTCCAAGATCTGTCCGGGGCGACATCCATTTTGTCACACATTTGTTGCTACATGTGTACGTAATGTATCTTTTTCCTTCCCTCTCCAAGACTAAAAAATACAGAAGGCGTGGGCACAGCAAAATAATGGACCTAGAAACATGTACCTAGCCCAGAGAACATTGCTTATCAATAACCAATAAAACAAACACACACATGGAGTGATGGACTGGGCTCTGGCACTCTGGCATCCCGCTCACAGTGAGTCACTGTAATGTAGTGTTTGTTTGTGTGTACAAAGGAGGTACCATGTGCTTCATGTGATGTCTTGTCCACAAGCTTTCCCCATTGTCTGTCAGTGCATCAGGCACCACCTCTGCTATCATTACTACAGTAATACAAAACTAAATTCAACAAAGGTAGCCTTCTGGACAGATGGAGCCAGATTGGCAAGTGTGTGAGCCTTTGATTTTGCTGTGTACTGTGTCTTACTATGCAACAATCTGCGTGTAGGAGTTGGGACATGATGTTCATGTGTGTTTCTTTCACAGACGTCTCTGAGTGTTCCCTCAAGGGATCGGGCCCCGCCTCCTTTATCATCATCATCATCATCGATAAAACACCCAATCAAACAAAGGGAGCCTTCTGACTGGGTGAACCTGATTGGCCGGCCTCAGTGTCCGTCAAGGGATCAGGCCCCGCCTCCTGGCAAAGCTCCGCCCCACACACATGACTCAGCAGCTCCTTCAACTCCTCGTTTACGTCACTCCCGAACACCATGGAGTCATCGCCATCGACGACACCACCGCCGTTGCCATCGCCGTTGCCATGGTAACTCGTCGTCATCACGACCTCGCGCAGCCAGCAGAGTTCGGCGGTCAGCTCCTGCCGCAGCGTGCTCAGGTGCGCCTGCCTCTCCAGGTGCTTCCTGCCCACCTGCTCCAGCGTGACGTCGGCAGCGCGCAGCTCCTGGTGCAGCCCTTTGCGCGTGGCCTCGGCCTTGCGCAGCTCATAGCGGGCCCGCGACAGCTCCTGCCGCACCCCCTCGCCGCCCTCCCGGAACCGGGCCTCACGCGGCCCGTACGCCGCCAACAGGACCTCCACCTCCGTCTGGAGCTGCTCGCGCTGCGCCTGGACCCCCGCCACGCCGGCCCGCATCAGCGCCACCTCCTCCAGGGCGCACGCGAAGCGCTGGGCCTCGGCGTAGGAGTGGTTGGGCTGGGCGCTGCAGTGCGACTGGAGGGTGTACTCCTTCAGCCGCTTGGTCTTCAGCTGGTGCTGCTGTTGCTGGGGGGAGTGTGCCTCGTGGTGGTGGGGGGGTTGGAACGGCTCGGTCTTGGGTTCGTCACTGCCGTTCGTCGTCTTGCGTTGGGCACCAGGGGTGGGGACGTCGCTGCCACTGCCAAACATGTCTTCAGACACGGATTGGTGGAACTTTTTTGAGGGGGAGGGAGGAAGAACCAATCAGATCCAGTGTTTTGGGAAAGGAGGGAGGGGTTTCTACTGTGTGAGGGCAGGGCACACGTGGATGCTAACAGCACACACATGCACAAGTTCATGTAAAAGTCTATTGGAAATTTGTGAGTTGGTCACACAGGTGGGTGTTTCTTACACACTGGATGGCAGGTTGTGTCAGTTCTTCTTCTGTCTTCAGGCGGTCAGTTGTTGTTAATGTTGTCAGTTGACATCCCATAAGTGAACATGTGCTCCTCCATGTGCCAGTCCACACTGCCATGCGGTATGAGGTCAGTCCTTAATAGGTATGAGGTCAGTCCTTAATAGGTATGAGGTCAGTCCTTAATAGGTATGAGATCAGTCCTTAATAGGTATGAGATCAGTCCTTAATAGGTATGAGATCAGTCCTTAATAGGTATGAGATCAGTCCTTAATAGGTATGAGGTCAGTCCTTAATAGGTATGAGATCAGTCCTTAATAGGTATGAGATCAGTCCTTAATAGGTATGAGATCAGTCCTTAATAGGTATGAGGTCAGTCCTTAATAGGTATGAGATCAGTCCTTAATAGGTATGAGGTCAGTCCTTAATAGGTATGAGATCAGTCCTTAATAGGTATGAGATCAGTCCTTAATAGGTACGAGATCAGTCCTTAATAGGTATGAGGTCAGTCCTTAATAGGTATGAGGTCAGTCCTTAATAGGCTTGAGGTCAGTCCTTAATAGGCTTGCATTGATATGGTGTTAGTCATCACATCAAACACAGAGCAGATCACTTCACGCAAAAGACAGCGAGGCTGTCAGGTAAAGAAGGTCGGATGACCAAAACGTTGCATTGAAGTTTGTTGGAATGGACAGTGTGTGGGATTTCTTTACACTTGAATGACAACCCCACTGGGATAATATCCTACATACCTGTCCAACTACAGAGGTGTGCAAAAGTGTCTTTTTTGAAAAGACAACGAGGTCGACAAGAACGTGGGGGAATGTCCAGTTTCCTTCCTCCGTGCAGTTCTGGAACAATGGATTTTCCCATTACAAGTACGATATTTCTATTCTATTTCTATTTTTAAACTTTACTTTTAAACTTTTAATCCATTGATTTTCTCAGGTTTGGCTTTGGTAAGGTGAAGACGAAATACCGGTATGCTATTGCTGGAAATGGCTCTTACTTGATTGTCATCCCTCGACCATGGTAAACCATGATTTCATGGGGTTTTTGTTTGCACGGTTCGGCACGGTTTTTGGTTTGACTTTGGTTTAACTACAAAATTAACCATGGTTTTACTCTGAAACTAACCATGGTTTTACCACAGTTTATAATTGTTCATTAAATTACAAGTGTTTTAGTATGGTGTGTGCCCTACTCATGAATGTGGGGTTAACCACTCAACACGCCCATGAAACTCAACTAAATCATATTCAAATCCAACAGCAGCAGCAGCTGTCAGTGTGATGGTGAGAGTGGTAAGGTGGTGCAAACATCACACGTCAAGACAAACCTCAATTCGGCAGCATGCTACAGGCTTTATCATTAGATCAGTAATTACCTTAATCAGCATGCTACATGCTACATGCTACAGGCTTTATCATTAGCAGCATGCTACAGGCTTTATCATTAGCAGCATGCTACAGGCTTTATCATTAGCAGCATGCTACAGGCTTTATCATTAGATCAGCAATTACCTTAATCCAGGGATGATTGAGAGCGTCCTGGATGGTCATCCGTTTCCTGCAAAACACACACGGACACACACACACACACACACACAAACACACACACACACACACACACACACACACACATACACACGTATGTACATACGTACGTACGCACGCATGCATTGCATGCACACGCGCACGCGCACACACACACACACACACACACACACACAAACACACATACACACACACACACACACACACACACACACACACACACACACACACACACACACACACACAAACACACACACACACAAACACACACACACACATTAGGTTAGTTACGACAGATTAGGACACATTAACGCCACTGCTAAACTTAAAAAAAAATCTGTAACACAAGAGACAGACAACGTAATACATGAATTACACAAATGGCGTGTTTGTGCTGTACCATGCTCCATATCATGTGTATCTGTAGATGGCGTGTTTGTGCTGTACCATGCTCCAAATGGCATGTCTGTGA
>NC_085860.1:56304918-56307418 GCF_034702125.1 Engraulis encrasicolus | reverse complement strand
TGGTAGAGGTAAATCATCTGATAGAAGAGTCTGGAGTCTTAATTTTCACAACTAAACGAAGCCTACTGGTACATATATTAGCAAGTTTACCATTTCCCGTAGGTTAACTAAGGCTGGTTTATCACTTAACCATGTTCTTAGTATACCCCCTGGCCTCCTGGGCAATGCAATAGTATAGCATAGTGTGTTTGGCGCCCTATGCAGGCGATCCAATACACTGTGAATGGATACACATTAGGCCTGTCACGATATTGAACCGAACCGACGTATCGTACCGAAAAGACCTGTAACAAATCGAACAGTGATGTACCGAAAAGTTGAGTAAGAGGCTACTCTGTTCATGTTTTTACATTATGCTGCCACTACAAGCAGAGGCTCATGCAGAACCCTGAGAGAGAATGGAAGAAAAAACATGTGTAGAGGCTTGTTCTTTGTGAAACCTTGAGAAAAAAATGTTATTTCTTACACTGATGAAATCTCCGACCCAAAGTAGCAGGTTGAATGTATTTCCTTTTTTTCCTTTGTATTTTGGAAATATTTTGGTGAAATAAACAACGTGCTGAGCAAGAAAATGGTTTCCATTTTGTTCCCATACACTGTACCGAAAATGTACCGAACCATGACCCTAAAACCGAGGTACGTACCGAACTGTGATTTTTCTGTACCGCTGCACCCCTAATACACAGAGCATTAGACAGACAGACAGACAGACAGACTTTCACTTTTAAGAGTCAGGTGCAGCTGGGCACCATCTTCAATCAGCCATCTCCTTCGTGAACCATGCACACCTTGAATCACCAAGCAGTAGGGAAGAAGCCACACCCCCAGGGACGAGGTCACGTGTGAATGAAGTAGTTATTACGCATGCAAAAAAAGCCTGGCATGGCTCATTCTCTTATTCTTATGCAAATCACGCTAATCACAAAAGAGCTAACCCCTTCATTTTATAACCAAATGACAGAGTCACGAGAGGTGCGTCATCGGTGGTGGTGACTAGACCTCTTTTTCATAACCAACTTCGCCTGAAGTCTTTTGAAGCCAATTGTTGTAGATGTCACGCCATACTGCGATAGACATGACAAGGGAACAATATCTGCATGGAAGCAACATCTCTGTTTTGATTTGACATCAATGAGAATTAATTATGACCAATTTGAATTCCATTCATCTGTCTGTCATAATCTGTCTACTTACAGCACATTTGCTTTGATTTCCGCTATACTTTCTTTCGACTGTCTATTTGAATGCTGTCTAGAACATGTCCTGCCTGTGTGTGTGTGTGTGTGTGTGTGTGTGTGTGTGTGTGTGTGTGTGTGTGTGTGTGTGTGTGTGTGTGTGTGTGTGTGTGTGTGTGTGTGTGTGTGTGCATCTGTGTGTGTGTGCATCTGTGTGTGTGTGCGTGCATGCGTGTGTGTGTGAAACGAGGCCGAGAGGAAAACGTGACGAGCAGGCGCCCTTGACACACTGGGTCATGAATGAGAAGCATGCGTGGGGGGAGAGGGGAGACAGACAACCGCCACACTAGAAAAACAGGATGAAGATTATCTGGGGTGTCAGGGATGGCGTGTGTGTGTGTGTGTGTGTGTGTGTGTGTGTGTGTGTGTGTGTGTGTGTGTGTGTGTGTGTGTTTTTGTGTGTGAGGGTGTGTGTGTGTGTGTGTGTGTGTGTCTGTGTGCATGTGTCTGTATGTGAGAGAGAGAGAGAGAGAGAGAGAGAGAGAGAGAGAGAGAGAGAGAGAGAGAGAGAGAGAGAGAGAGAGAGAGAGAGAGTGTGTGTCGGTGTGTGTGAGCATGTGATGGGCATGCCTGACTCGTGCTGTAGGGATGATAACCTTGTGTCTACATGTAGGATAACCTTTGCATGTCTCTGGCTGGACCGTGGTCGCCATGTAATGCTCATCTGCATACATTCCAACTATCCCAACTTGGTATCTCTTCTCTCACTGTCTCTGTCTCTGCCTCTCTCTCCCTCAGGGGTGTGTGTGAGTGTAGGACTGATAACAAAACTCCTATAAATGTACTACATGTAAATCTCCGATAAATTGGTGGGTCATGTCTGACGAGCAGGGCTGGGCAACCTGACTTCAATTGAATTCCAAATAGAGATGCACCGGATCCTGATTTTTAGGATCCTGCCGGATACCGGATCCACCGGAACCGGATACCGGATCATACGAAAGGGTTGAAACACATAGCCGACTCGCACACGTGGGCCCTCTTTATTACGTTGGCTCAAACTATTTTTTAGACTCATTGGCTTACTGCCACACTGCCTGCACTGGCCGCTTCCAAAGTTCTTTCACTCCATGCAGCAATTGGGGTTGTGAAAGACTGACTGAAAAACCTAGGCTAGAGATGCACCAGATCCTGACTTTTAGGTAACTGCCAGATACCGGATCCACTGCTTAAGATCCTGCCGGATCCGGATCCTGTGAAAAACCCTATTAACCTGCCGGATCCGGAACCGGATCTTGGATCCTGTGCATCTCTAATTCCAAATG
>NC_085860.1:56287418-56299918 GCF_034702125.1 Engraulis encrasicolus | reverse complement strand
TGTGTTTGCTTCCCAACAAAGTGGGAGGAGTTCCCAATTTTTCGGGAGCTCAGAAAGTACTTGCATTGCTCTTGACCTGACTAGTAGCAAAGCTGAAGGTGTTGCGTCACTAGGAGGGCACGGCCTGGCTAGTTCCTCACTGGGATATATAAACTAACGTAACGACAATAGTAGTGATGTTCAGAGATGCAGTAGATCATTATAATGCCGTTCTTAAGGAATGGGAATATTGTTGGGCTTATTCTGGGTTTGTTTTGGTGTGCATTACTTATTCAATTTATTGAAACGTTTAGTTTTGTTTTGCTATGCTTTTCCTGCCAGCCTGCTGTGGCCCGCCTAGCAGCCTCTCGCGGGCCTCCAGGGGTCCCCGGCCCCCAGTTTGAAAACTACTGCTCTAAGGAACTCGTACAATTACTCAAATGTACATTTGCATGTACTCCACATGCCCACTTACAGACAGACACAAACACAAACACATGACTCCACTAGGCTAACTAAGGGCATGAATGTGACATGCAGGCACGCACACACTTACTGTACACACACACACATACACACACACACACGCACGCACGCACGCACGCATGCACACATACACACACACACAAACACACACATATACAGCACAAAAGTACAGAAAAACAAAAAATGATTGAATACATTAAATAACCAAAGTGAAGAAAAATAATGCTGAATAATATTCCCATTTTAAGAATCATGGCGTCAATTTGTCTCATTCACACACTACACCACAGTAAAATATTTAAAATGTTTCCTGCTGTAGTTGGATTTCAGGATGCAGAAACTATATCGCCTTGTCAAAGACAATTGATAGAAAAAAAAAATAGTGCTGCAGAGCCCATGTCAGGGGATTCTTGGCCTAAATCTACTGGTATATGGGGGGCTTGTGATGGTTAAGTTTGGGAACCCCCTGGTCTGATGGCTAGGGAGGTGGCCTTTAAATCCCTGAACATCTGTGGCTGAAGTATGGCGCCAAATGTCTAAAGAAAGGCATGGACTCCTGGCAATGTAAACCAAAGGCATGGACTCCTGGCAATGTAAACCAAAGGCATGGACTCCTGGCAATGTAAACCAAAGGCATGGACTCCTGGCAATGTAAACCATTGCGCTGTATCCAAATTACTGTAAGTCACTATATTAGGTAAGCTAAGTTAAGTGTAACATAATGTAAGCTAGACACCTGAGCGTGGCGTGGTGGCAGTGAGAAGACGGCTGTCTTTCCGTCGAGTCTCGGGCGGTGTGTTCTACTCGGGCGGTGTGTTCTACTCGGGCGGTGTGTTCTACTTAGCCTTTCACACTCAACGCGTGGGCATACGCGGCAGAGTCCTGCACCGGGTCGGGTACCCACGGGTACCCACGGGTACGGGTAAATAGTTGCCCAAACGGGCGGGGTTTTAACGTTCTGAAATTTCACGGGTGGGTATGCGGGCGGGTAGGTTAAAATACGGGTGGGTAGCTCGGGTAGCACGTCAATCAAAATGGTCATAGTACTAGGAGGCTATTTTCTTTTTTATCTATTTAGATTTAGATTTTTATCTATTTAGATTAGGGATGTGCACGAATATTCGAATGTCACAAATGAAAACTACTGCAGGGTTACATTAAATTAACCTAGTAGCTCCCCTGTATTCTAATTTCTCTGGTAGTTCTAGATACGATGCTCATCTTTCATTTCCAAAACGAGTGTGTCTGAAAGCGTCCCGCCCCCGCCGACACGACACACACACAGCCAGGGAGAAGCCACGCATCTCGTGCATTTCAGGAATGGGCATTGGGCATTCATAAATAAATCGTGGACACTGTAAATCTGCAATTGGTGATGGTTTTGTAAACATGGACTGTCATCTGCAACTGTTCGGGAATAATGTCACATCAATTTGCGTCTGATTTGGCCAGCGTAAACTTCTGCAAGGTAAGCTAGCCTACTTGTAATGCCTAGCTGTTTGCCAATGTCAGCGTCAACAATGGCAGGTTATTTCAATATCTCTAACGCTAATAATGATAAGCTAACAAGCGAAGTAAACTATGAGTACTCTTTAGCTGAAGCGATTTTATCTGGCCCACTACACTATAATCTGCAACTATTTGGGGGTCGTTTCATATGGCGTTGCTTCGGATTTGTAAAACAAACTTTTCCGAAGTAAAAGCCACCCCTGTAGCCGTGCGAATCGGGATACTGTCTGTCAACAATGTCAGCTAACTAGTTCTAATGCAGCCCAACTAGTGAACAACGGTTCAGTGGGGTTTACTTTGCCGTGCCACGAGAATGGAAGGAGGGGAAGGGAGTGAGAAATATTTCTCGTCACGGATGCACAGACTCCCTCTTCCTGAACGTGCTGCTGGACGTTCAGAGGTGTAGCCTACACTGCACTGCCCTGCCGGTGCTGTAGATGGAAGGCCACTGTAAATAAGTATTGAACTCTTTATGATACGTCGGCGGAATTTAGGCTACATGTTTTCAAGGGATGACGGTGGGAGTCCATCAATCAAATGCACATCCCTAATTTAGATGTATCTATCTATTTTACCTATTTTTGATATCACCGCAGCCGTTATGACATCAGTCACGTCATGCCTACTTTCGATTTGAAGTATTTTTTCACGGGCACGGGTGGGTAACGGGTAGAATATTAACGGGTCCGGGTGGGTACGGATTTAACTTTGAAATTACCACGGGTTTACGGGTGGGTGGGTAATGCACTGCACGGGCATGGGTGGGTCCGGGTATGAAAAAATGGACCCGTGCAGGACTCTGTGATACGTGGCCAGTACTATTCAAACCCCACCCCCCAACCATTGCTATTTTGCTACTTTGCCATAAGACTTTGCTTAAGACGCGGCTTTATAAATTTGTTGTTACCAGTATGGTAATGATCAAGTCGTGGTGCATTACTAAAGGGCCTGTGTTGTGTCATAGTATTGTAGTGCTACGGTAGTTACATTTAACTTTGATGTCGTATAACTCCTGAATGACTAAAGCTATGACTACGAAACTTTTTGACTTTTCCTAAAATGAAGTTGGCTACAATGTGATACCAAAAGATTAGGTTTATCATTTTTGTTGTTGCCATGGCAACGGTTTTCTGACAGGTACGCCTGACCAAAAATCACTGATCTAAGTCTCATCATCATCACTTTTCATATTTTTTTACATTTTCATTAGCATCAGACACCCTTGTGAACATTTGAAGTGGTCTGATGCACATAATAACCAAAATTGATGTGCATTACCCAAGTTAGATGGAAAATACATTAAGGTGACATTTTGGGCAATAAAATCAGGAAATGACGTCATAATGACGTCATAATATCCAATAATGACACCAAACTGATGTCATTCATAGATCTTCGGCTGAAGATCATCCCCTCCAAGTTTGGTGGTCATACGCCATTCGGTTCCTAAGTTATGAGGGGGAGGGGGGTCAAAAGAGCCCCGCCCCCCGGTCCCAGGAATGCCGAAAAAGCCCGGTCTGGGTAGGGTTAAGGGGTTACTGCAGCACGGCGCGGAGCCATCTCCGGTGCCGCTGCCACCATGTTGGTACGGAAGGACCAATCTGTTTCGAAGCATGTTTCCTGCTGCCGGTAAAAATCGCTTCAGTCCCCCTCTGACGGCGGCACGTGTGGTGTGAAACGGCCCTAGTGTAGCATGTCATCACAGCTGAGGCTGAGGGGAAGTACTGTACACACGGAAGGCAGCTGAGGCTGAGGGGCTGTACTGTACTGTACACACGGAAGGCAGCTGAGGCTGAGGGGAAGTACTGTACACACGGAAGGCAGCTGAGCCGAGGGAAGTAACACAACACGGCCAAACTTCACCACACAGCAAGCCAACCAATGGCTTTGGTTATTCACAAACACGTACAGTAGAGTAGTAGCGTACTTAATTAATCCAAAATGAAAAAATAAGGTGTCTCTCATACTCTCTTATATGAATACAAAAAAACACAAAGTCCTAACACAGATTATTGCACTTTGCAGTAAACATATAACACACACACAATCATCCTTCACACAAAGACACACACACACACACACACACAGACACACAGTCACACACACAGACACACAGTCACACACACAGACACACAGACACACAGACACACACACACACACACACACACACACACACACACACACACACACACACACACACACACACACACCCTGAATGGGCAGCCCAAGTGCCTCAGCTGCCCCCCCCCCCCGCCACACACACACACACACACACACACACACACACACACACGGCCTGCCCATTCATGGTCAGTGCTTATTCAATTGGGCTCCTTCAATTAGTCCTAATTGAAGAGCCTCCCCTCCATGCCATGCTGTGCGCACACACTGCGCACACACACACACACTACACACACACTACACACACTACACACACACACACACTACACACACACACACACTACACACTACACACACAACACACACACACTACACACACACTACACACACACACACACACACACACACACACACTACACACACTACACACACACTACACACACACACTACACACACACTACACACACACACACACACACACTACACACACACTACACACACTACACACACACACACACACACACACACACACACACACACACACACACACACACACACACACACACACTACACACACACACACACTACACACACACACACACTACACACACACACACACACATGTACAAACACACACACATACAGCACGTACACGTGGTTGTCCATACACACATGTACCCAAACACAAAGACATGCATGCACGTACACACACACACACACACAAGCAGGCACACACACACACACACACACACACACACACACTGGGCCTCTCAAAACTTTCACCCCTCTTGAACTTGTTGACATTTCTTTCAATCTGTCTTGAACGTACATGACAGATGACCACAAATACCTAGTCAACATAGGCACTCTCCCTGACATACAGCACATTGCACTTTGGCACTTTACTGTGTTTAAGTTGGAGATTTTGTCAACCTGTCTTCTTGTCCTATAGAGTATAGAGGGAGGGAGGGAGGGGGGTTGTGTTTGACTATAGTGTTTTTGTTTATTGTAATGTCTTTGTAATTGTATCAGATGCACTGAAAATGGCAGAGAACAAATTAGACGGTGGGCTAGATTTCGTAGCTCCTTTAGAACATGAGTTTCGTTCTCACTCTCGAGTGGCAACTTGATTTTTCTAATATGACCTCCTGACAATATGTAAAGCAATATTCTGGCTGTTGCCACGCTGAAAAGTTGCACGTTGATCTTAAAAAATAACGAAAATAAAAAACACTGGGGGTGACGTCACATAATGCACAGTCAATGGGAAGTCTCCGCCCCTCAAAGTTGAAAAGGGAATATTTATCCGCATATCGGGCTTTTTTCATAGGCAGATAATTCACCTAATCATTGAAACAACGTAGGCATTTCATTCCTGACCATTTTCCTTGACCATTTCTTTACTGACACGTAGTTTTTTGGCGAATTGATCTACCCCCGTCACCTCATTGCTCTATTGCTTTGAGGGAACAGACCTGTCATCTTTTTGACATTTATCTCTCGTTGCCCAATAATGGTCAGACAGTCGAACACTAACAGCGAAAAAGAGCACTCCTGAAAGTTTGAGAAAAATATTTTTTTTTTGCATGTACACAACAAGTGAGCCCACTTACCCCCCAACTTGTCACTTTTTGCCATGAAATCTGACGGTTCCGGGTAGCATGCACGCGCTAGCTGTATTCTGCCTCGTTGACTTTGCATTGACGTGACGTCACTCGGTCGGCTAGTTTTTCTTGTCATTTTTATAAATCAATGTGCAAGTTTTGAGGATGGCAACAGCCAAAATATTGTTTAATGGGTTGTCAGGGGGTTATATAAGCAAAAATAAAGTTGCCACTCGTTAACACCAACGAACTGACAAGATATGAGACTGGGCCCACCACCTAAATGTCTGAATGGACAAATAAACTATCTATCTATCTATCTATCTATCTATCTATCTATCTATCTATCTATCTATCTATCTATCTATCTATCTATCTATCTATCTATCTATCTATCTATCTATCTATCTATCTATCTATCTATCACAACACCTACTGTAGTCAAAAAGTGAGTGAGCGCATCCATTCACACACAGGGTAACCGTGGTGATGTGCTCTGTGACACAAGAGCTTCTAGAACCCAGTGAAGCAGGAAGTGATTGTGATCTAATTATATTCCATCCAGACTCGCAGTATGTCCTGTTCTGGTTGTTCGACTAGGGGCCCATTTGTGTTGGACTGCACTATATGCTAACACAATGTGTGTGTGTGTGTGTGTGTGTGTGGGGGGGGGGGGGGGGGGGTTTGCATGTGTGTGTGTGTAGTAGAGTGTAGTGTGTATAGTGTGTGTAGTGTGTGTGCGTGTGCGTGTGAGTGTGTGTGTGTAGTGTGTATAGTGTGTATGGGTGTGTGTGTGTAGTGTGTATAGTGTGTGTGTGTGTGTGTGTGTGTGCGTGTGCGTGTGCGTGTGCGTGTGTGTGTGTGTGTACTGAATGCTTGCCAAGACTCCTTGCAGTGCTGATTAGCTCAGCAGCTCCTGCGGTACTGAGCCGATACAGCCAGGCCACATGAAGCAGCACAGCCCTCTATGGCCTCATTCATTATCGGCAAATTGAAAACCATGTACCCACAACAGAGGAGTTAGGGTTTCCAATGACATGCGTAAACTAAACTAGACTATACCACACAAAAACATGGTTTCAGGGCAATACAAATCCAGAATTAATTATATAACACAACCGTGATTGGCCTGATCTCTGACAACAACGAGACGGCCTACAGAGAGGAGGTGGAGCAGCTGGCACGCTGGAGCCAAGACAACAACCTGGCCCTGAACTCCAAGAAAACGAAGGAGGTGATCCTGGACTTCAGGCGGTGTGGCCAGGGCAACCACTACCACCAACCCATCAACATCGGAGGGGAGCCAGTGGAGGTTGTACAGAGCTTCAGATTCCTGGGTGTGCACATCAGCAAGGACTTGTCATGGAGCGCCAACACCTCTGCAATGGCTAAAAAGGGATCCCAAAGGCTATATTTCCTTCGCACTCTAAAGAAGGCCCAGCTACCACGAGATCTGCTCACTAACTTCTACAGGTGTACAATTGAATCAGTAATTACATACAGCATTACATCCTGGTACACCAGCTGCACACACGACAACAAGAAGATGTTACAGCGCATCATTAAAACAGCAGAGAGAATCATTGGATGCCAACTACCCACACTTGAGGAGATCCACCATACACGCTGCACAAACAGAGCATTAAACATCCTTAAAGATCACACACACCCTGGTCACAGGCTCTTCACCATGCTACCATCTGGCAGGCGCTTTAGGACTCTGCGTGCCCGCACTACGAGAATGAAGGACAGCTTTTACCCTACTGCCATTAGACTCTTGAACTCAATACGTCACCTGCCCCCCCCCAATACTTTAGGACTATCGATACTGTGAGATGCACATGGATTTTGATGGATTTTGATGGATTTTTATATATAATTTATTTACTGTTAATATATCTTTTATTTTGTGGGCATTTGTGGGTTGCTACTAAACATAATCTCGCTATATTTATATAGTGACAATAAAGTCTACTCTACTACTGACATGTATTTCCAAGTTAGCATGGCTAATGGTCTAGTGAACCACACCTGATTTCAGCCACCACCAAGCCTGAGATGTTTCAGCCTGTTATTTAAATTTCCAAAGGGTCATTCTGTACTTAAGGTCATTTTGTCATTATTAGTCTGCACTCTCTGACAGGCTTATGACATTTCAATTATCGGACACTTTTACCAAAAGCAATTTAAAGTTTCTTAGGTAAAAGGTATTGGTTATAGTCTCTGTGGCAATGTTGGGCAGTTCAACCTTGGATGAAGTTGTATGGAAAGGTCAGAGTGGGATCAAAACCTGCAACTCTCTACTGCTCGCTCCAACTGTCTACAGAACGTATAGCTTTTAAATGAAACTACCAACGTGCTGTACTGTGCTGTACTTACTCTAGCCAGGCCACGCACTCTTAGTGACGCAACACCTCCGGCATTGCTTCTATTCAGGCCAAGAGCAATGTAAATATTGTTTCTGATCTCCAGAAAAATCGGGAAATCCACCCACCTTGTCAGAAACCAGTCAACCAGTGGCAAACCTAGGGAGGCGGGTCTACCGTGCCGTTTGGGAATCGTTAATTGTTATGCTCTTGGTGAGACTAAGTCTGGAAGAGATTTGAAAGTCGATGATAATCAGGCTAAGTGTACTCGACAAGCACAATGCCATGGTGGCCATGCTGCTTTTGATACCACTTGGCGGTATTCTCCAGGTCCACTGTAGCCGTTTGTTCCACTGCTCGCTCTTGCAATAGATCAGCTTTAATCAGATGAGACGAGGGGCCTCATAACAAATTTGATCTGCTGGCCAAAGTTAAAATGGGGGGTGGGGGCGGGGGCGCTATTAAGGACTAACTCGTAGAAAATAAAATGGATAGATAGGACATGTTTACATGTGGTGTGTGTCAGCTACTGATTGAATAAGCCTTGGGTTAGGCTGATGAAATCCTGCGCTGTTTCCTTAAAATAAAAGCTGTGTTCAAGACTATTATTCAAGAGTGTGAGCTGTGTTCAAGAGTGTGTTTGGCTACTAAAATTAACATCTGCTAGCCATATGCTAGCCAGATCTACTAATCAAAGACCATTAGATTTGTATGTATTCAGAAGAAAATTGTCTGTAGGCCTACTGATTTGCAAAAAAGTGAATTTGGTCATTGACAACTGTGTCCACGCTGAGCTGTACAGTACTTGTGAAATGTGAGTGTTATTAGGGTTTAGTAGTAGTGCCAAAAATAACTTTTTCATGCATTAACAATTGCTAACAAACATACTAGGTCAGATGTAGACTTTACTTCATCCCAGGCTTAAAGTGATACTGTCCCATTTTTGGAAATAAGCTTATTTTGCACCTTCCCTTGAGTTAAATAATAGGGTTTTTTACCGTTCTCCTGTACTTTCAACCGTTTTCTAGTTATGACAGTGCAAATTTTACTTCCAAGCTAACAGTTAACATTGAGTCTTATGAGACCAGTTAGCCGCGAGCTGTAGAGTAGAGTAGAGTAGAGTAACTTTATTGATCCCCAGGGGGAAATTCAGGTATCCAGTAGCTTACATAAATACACAAATACACAAAAGCCCACATGGACATTTCAAGACAAAAATAAACACAGGAATAGTCATCAGGGTGGGGAAAATAAAATAAAATAATAGAGATAAATGTAGAAAAGGCAATTGTGCAAAAAGACATTCTGTGAGTTGGGATAGACCAAAGCAGAAAAAAACATACTCTGTCAGTTAAGGTAGACAACAAGTGTTGATGGATACATCTATGATATAGTATAGTATGTAGAAGTAGGCAGTGTACAGAGTATGATAGGGGTTGAACATTCTTACAATGTCACTGTAAAGTACAGGTAAGTGTTTTAGGCAAGCACACACACCACACACACACACACACACACACACACACACACACACACACACACACACACACACACACACACACACACACACACACACACACACACACACACACACACTCAAAGAGGTTCCCCAGTAACTGGGCCAGCTCCGACAGATCACAGTCTTTGCTTGTGGTAAGCAGGAAAAACAAGTATGTCCAGTGGTCAAGGGTCAAAAGTTCCTTAGTGCAGTTATTGGACAGCACACACACACACACACACACACACACACACACACACACACACACACACACACACACACACACACACACACACACACACACACACACACACACCAAGAGGTTTCCCGGGCTGGGCCAGCTCTGGCATCTCAGGCAGTCCAGTCTCCTATGATGATGTTCTTCTTAGTGTCCTTCTGTGTGTTGTTAAACAGCTGAATTGCCCATGGGACAAAGGACTTCCTTAGTCTGTCAGTCCTGCAGGTGAAAGCACGGAGTCTGTGGCTGAACAGACTCAGTTGGTTAGTGAAGGTAGCGTTAAGGGGGTGATGCTGATTGTCCATAATAGAGTCTAGTCTGCTCAGTGTTCTGCTCTCGGTTATTGAGGTGAGTGTCTCCAGTTCCATGCCCACCACTGATCCCGCCTTCCTCACCAGTCTGTCAAGGCGTCCAGCATCTCTCTTCCTGATGCTTCCTCCCCAGCACGTCGCAGCAAAGAAGAGCACGCTGGCCATGACAGACTGGTAGAACATAAGCAGAAGTCGACTGCAGACATTGAAGGACCTCAGCCTTCTGAGGAAATAGAGCCTGCTTTGGCCTTTCCTGTAGAGTGCATCTGAGTTTGTGGACCAGTCCAGTTTATTGTCGAGGTGCACTCCTAGGTACTTGTAAGTGCTGACAGTCTCCACTTTCTCTCCCCCAATACAGACAGGCACCAAGGGTGGGATGGAGCGCCTGAAATCAACTACCATTTCCTTGGTTTTGGTGGTGTTCAGGTGCAGCTGATTGTTTTGACACCATCCCACAAAGTCGTCAACCAGTCCCCTGTACTCCTCCTCCTGACCATCTCTGATACACCCCACAATTGCAGTGTCGTCTGAGAACTTCTGCATGTGGCATGTCGCAGAGTTGTAGCTGAAGTCTGTCGTATACAGAGTGAACAGTACGGGGGAAAGCACCTGGTCTCATAGGACTCAATGTTAACTGCTAGCATGGAGGTAAAATTTGCACTGCCATACCCCGAGAACGGTTGAAAGTACAGGAGAACGATAAAACCCTATTATTTAACTCAAGGGAGGTGTAAAATAAGATTATTTCCAAAAATGGGAGAGTATCACTTTAAGGCCTCACCAGCCTCAAGTGACATAAGCGCATGGCTACAGCCTACACTGGGCACTGCCGGGCCAGGTCGTGTTAATATTTATAAGTATGGTGTAATGTGTCTGGGGCAACACAGGCTGTTGCATTACAGAGCGTTGGCAGGTGCATTGTGTTGTTTTGTGTCTGGGGCATGCAGTGCAATCTGCTGCCTGCATACAGTGGGTGCCATTACACCTGAACCTTGGCAGCATTATACTGCATTACACTGTAATACGGAACAAAGGGCTCATGCAGTAAGAAGGATAAATAGCTGGCAGGACAGTGTGTGTTTGTTTGTGTGAGTGTGTTTGTTTGCGTGTGTGTGTGTGTGTGTGTGTGTGTGTGTGTGTACAGTAAGTGTGCGCATACCTGCATGCATGTGTGTGTGTTTACATGTGTGTACTCACAGTTCTAGGATGAGCACCACGTCTGTGCGGTTCTCGTAGATGTCGTGCAGCGTGATGATGTACTGTACCATGATGTGTGTGTGTGTGTGTGTGTGTGTGTGTGTGTGTGTGTGTGTGTGTGTGTGTGTGTGTGTGTTTACATGTGTGTACTCACAGTTCCAGGATGAGCACCACGTCTGTGCGGTTCTCGTAGATGTCGTGCAGCGTGATGACGTTCTGTACCATGATGTGCTGTACCTGTGTGTGTGTGTGTGTGTGCGTGTGTACGTGTGTGTGTGTGTACTCACAGTTCCAGGATGAGCACCACGTCTGTGCGGTTCTCGTAGATGTCGTGCAGCGTGATGACGTTCTGGTGCTGTATCTGCTGCAGGATGGTGACCTCGCGCTCGATCTCCTCGCGCCGCACCCCGCGCCTGCTCGCCCGACTCTGGCGCTTCTTGATGAACTTGGCGGCGTACTCCACGCCCGTACTCTTCTCCTTGCAGCGCTTCACAATGGCAAACTGCCCACTGTGGTAGAAACACACAAACACAGAGGCACACACACACGCACGCACAGGCACACACACATACGCACACACACACGCACACACACACACACACACACACACACACACACACACACACACACACACACACACACACACACACACACACACACACACACACACACACACAAAACCAGCTGTGAGTGTGACATTCAACTTCAGACTTCAAGATTCAAACTTTGATGAAACAATGACATCGACAAAACAGATCAATGCTGACAGCTTTGACTGGGCCGGGGATAAAATCATCTGAAATAGCCCCACCTCTCAAAATATACAATGTAATGGGGTCCCAATTCTTAGACCCCCTTTCCCCGGGCCAGGGACAACTGAACCGTTTGTCCCCCCTGTCGACAGGCCTGCCTTCTGAAACAATATGCGTCATCTTCAAATTTCGCGAAAGCACCTACAACTAGGGCTACTGCAGGAACATTGAGAAACCTTGTTCCCCTCCTCTTCCAACAGGCTGAGGCCCAATGAATAGCACAGCAACTAGCAATAACCAACAGGCCTCAACTGCAAATCTCACATAATACCAGACGAAAATGAACAAATAGGCACGCTCTGTCAGCCAGTCACGTGAGACTTAACAGGTTGGTCCGCATTGCTTTAGGAGATTGAGCCAATCAGTGGGGATTTAAGAA
>NC_085860.1:56269918-56279918 GCF_034702125.1 Engraulis encrasicolus | reverse complement strand
GATTCTCAAACTGTGGGCCGGGGCCCACTGGTGGGCCCTGAAGGTAATCCAAGTGGGCCTTGAAATCATTTTTTAAAAATCAAAATCTTACTTTTGTGTGTTGTGTTCTTGTTGATTTACTTGAGTTGTATTATTTATTGGGTCAGACGTGGACCCTGGACATTTGTGAATATTTTAAGTGGGCCCCAAGTTCGAAAAGGTTGGGAACCCCTGCAGTAGAGAGTAGGACTGCCAACTAGACTGCCCTGGTCTGTGCCGTGTCTGGTACACATCTGGTCTCATAGTTATCTTCCTGTCTTAAGCCTACATGTTTTGCTGAATGATCAATGTTTCAATTGTTATTACTTTATTATTATTTATTATCCGATACAGTATGGTGTTGGTCCTGTTTTACACGTTAATGCCTGTCCTGTCAATGTCAGTCATGCATATGTCTATGTCTTTGCATGGGATAGAGAGAAACGCAATTTCAATTTCCTTGTATGACCTGTGCATATAAAGAAACTAACAATAAAGCTGACTTGACTTGATTCGATTTGATAAAACCTGTAAAACCAACTACAAAGAGTGTTACACCTGACTCTTTAACCTGTTAAGACACAGTGTTATAAGTTTGCTGTCACCAGAATGGCAATGACCAAGTCATAGTGCACCAAGGGCCCTGTGTTATGACATACATAGTAGTGTAGTCACTGACCTGAATAAATGTACGTACTACTATAGTAGTTCACTTTTCAATGACTATTACAGAACTCCACTAGTGGAATATTGTACATTATGGGGCTATGGGTGTGGAAGTATCACTGCAAAATTGACTGTGTAGAGTAGGTGGCCCCTGAGATTCATGATATCCCTTCGGAGACTATGTGGTCCCTTTGCAGTGCCTCCATGCAGAAGGAGGACACTGAGTTTGGCCAATGCAGTAATGTCATGTTACTGTAAATATTTCGATGTACATCTGTGTAGCTTTCTCAGGAAGCTGCAATGTACCTACCAAGGGCCACCCATGTTCTTTTTTGGGGGCTTTTTTGTCTTTATTTGACAAGACAGTGAAGGCAATGACAGGAAGAGAGTGGGAGGGAGAGAGACGGGGAAGGGTCGGCAAAGGACCCGGGACGGGAATCGAACCCGGGTCTGCCGCATAGCAAATGAGTGCCCTACCATTTGTGACATGGTAGGGCCTTTCATTAAATTTTCAAAGAATGGTCTGTCAGTTCATTTCCCTGTATCCCTGTAGATCAGTGGTTCTCAAACTTTTCTCATCATTCCCCCCTTCGGAGGGTCTGGATGCTTTCGAGCCCCCCCGAAGCAACAGCAGTACTCGCACAGACTGATTTTACGATCTCTGCGCTGTGCAGAATCAAAGGAAAGGTTCATTTCCTATATGAGAATAATAACATAATGTTTACAATTGATGCTTAAAACGTATTGGCTTATTGGCAAGACAGGAAATCATTTCCTTGGGGGGAAAAAAACACAAAAATCAGATGTCACACGCCCCCCCTGTGTTGCCTCCGCGCCCCCCCAGGGGGGCTCAAGCCCCACTTTGAGAACCCCTGCTGTAGACGATCACTCTCAAAGGCCAGCGTCTACTGAAGATGGTAAGATGCATTGCGTTGGTCCCTTGTTGTAGACAGCATGGTCCCTGTATGGGGTAAGATGCATTGCGTTGGTCCCTTGTTGTAGACAGCATGGTCCCTGTATGGCGCTATATTTAGCCTGCCTTCTCTCACCAGCACGCCTGGCTCTGGCCAGCTGCTTGACCCAGCACTGTGTCGATGATGGGCCGCAAGACCGTCCGTGCGTGCGTGCGTGTGTGTGTGTGCGTGCGTGTGTGCGTGCGTGTGTGCGTGCGTGCGTGTGTGTGTGTGTGTGCGTGCGTGAGTGTGTACGTATGTCCATGTTGTTAAATGTGTGTTCATTTGTAAGATAATTTCTTTGTGTGTGTGTGTGTGCGTGCGTGCGTGCGTGCGTGCGTGCGTGCGTGCGTGCGTGCGTGCGTGCGTGCGTGCGTGCGTGCGTGCGCGCGCGTGCGTGCGCGTGCGTGCGTGTGTGTGTGTGCATTCATCCATGTGGTTCAGAAGAAAAATGCTGATGCTCTCCATGTGTTTGTCCATGTGTTTGTGTGTGTCTATTCATTTCTGTGTGTGCTTGTTTATGTGCACACATCCATGTGGTCAAGTGTCAAGTGTTGATTTTTAAGGTTGTGTGTGTGTGTGTGTGTGTGTGTGTGTGTGCACATGTGTGTGAGTCTGTAAACCACTTAGCCACATTCCAGAACACTCTGTGGTCAACAAGGCTCGCCCTCATCACCAGCGGCCGTCAAACAAGGACGTCCTGTCCCCTCTGTCCTTCTCCCTCTCCTGTCCCCTCTCTATCCTTCTCCCTCTCCTGTCCTATCCTGTCCTCTCCTATCCTGTCCCCCCTCTGTCCTTCTCCCTCTCCTGTCCTATCCTGTCCTATCCCCTCTCTATCCTTCTCCCTCTCCTGTCCTATCCTGTCCTCTCCTATCCTGTCCTATCCTGTCCTATCCCCTCTCTATCCTTCTCCCTCTCCTGTCCTATCCTGTCCTCTCCTATCCTGTCCCCTCTCTGTCCTTCTCGCTCTCCTGTCCTATCCTGTCCTCCCCCTCTCCTCTATCCTTCTCCCTCTCCTCTATCCTGTCCCCTCTGTCCTTCTCCCTCTCCTGTCCCCTCTCTATCCTTCTCCCTCTCCTGTCCTATCCTGTCCTCTCCTTTCCTGTCCCCTCTCTTCTATCCTCATCTCCTCTCCTCTATCCTTCTCCCCTCTCTATCCTTCTCCCTCTCCTGTCCCCCCTCTGTCCTTCTCCCTCTCCTGTCCTCTCCTATCCTGTCCCCTCTCTGTCCTTCTCGCTCTCCTGTCCTATCCTGTCCTCCCCCTCTCCTCTATCCTTCTCCCTCTCCTCTATCCATCCCCCTCTCCTCTATCCTTCTCCCTCTTGTCCTGTCCTATCCTGTCCTCTCCTATCCTGTCCTCCCCCTCTCTTCTATCCTCATCTCCTCTCCTGTCCTATCCTGTCCCCTCTCTGTCCTGTCCCCTCTCCTGTCCTCTCCTATCCTGTCCCCTCTCTGTCCTTCTCGCTCTCCTGTCCTATCCTGTCCTTCTCACTCTCCTGTCCTTTCTGTCCTCTCCTCTCCTGCCCCCTCTCTTCTATCCTCATCTCCTCTCCTCTATCCTTCTCCCTCTCTATCCTTCTCCCTCTCCTGACCCCTCTCTGTCCTCCCCCCTCTCTGTCCTTCTCCCTCTCCTGTCCCCTCTCTATCCTTCTCCCTCTTGTCTTCCTCTGTCTCTCCTCTATCCATCCCCCTCTCCTCTATCCTTCTCCCTCTTGTCTTCCTCTGTCTCTCCTCTATCCTTCTCCCTCTTGTCTTCTTCTGTCTCTCTTCTATCCTTCTCCCTCTCCTCTATCCTTCTTGCTCTTCTCTATCCCTCGCTCTGTCCTTCTCCTACCCTTTCTCCTCTATCCTCTATGTTCTACCCTTTCTCCATGTCCTATCCTTTATCCTCTATCGTTTATGTTCTACCTTCTCTCTTCTATCGTGTCCTCTATATTCCACCCTCTGTCCTCTGTCACGCATTGACCACTATCCTCCATCCTCTCTCCTCTCAGATAAGATCCTTCCGGATCCGGAACCGGATACCGGATCCTACGGAAGGGTTGAAACACATAAGTTAGCCTACTCGCACACGTGGGCCCTTTTTATTACATTATCTCAAACTATTTTTAAACTCATTGGCTTACTGCCACACTGCCTGCAAAGGCTGCTTCCAAAGCGCTTTCACTCCATGCAGCGATTGGGGTAGTGAAAGACTGACTGAAAAGCCTAGGCTATATTAAAACTAGAAATGCTCCAGATCCTGATTTTTAGGATCCTACCGGATACCAGATCCACTGCTTAAGATCCTGCCGGACCCGGATCCTGTGAAAAACCTTATTATCCTGCCGGATCCGGAACCGGATCATGGATCCCGTGCATCTCTAATTCAACCTTTGTCCTCTAGCCTTCATCCTAAGGCATGTCCTCTCCCCTTTGTCCCCGATGCACTTCATCTCTCCCGGTGACGCAACATCCTTCATGCTCTGTGTTTTTCACCATCCTCCATTTCCTCTATGCCGTGTCTAGCTCTCTGGAAGTCCACTTGTCTGCTTGTGTGACTGAGTCTCTCCAACCCTAAATGCCTCCTATGCCTTCTGCTTACTGCACTGTACATCTGTCATGTAATGCAACAATACTGGACCATGTCTTTGTCTCATGAGCATGTTCTGCAGCATTTCTACAAATGTATATTTATGCACTTTTCACACATGAAAAGGGGGATCTTCTCCATGGTCCGCCATTTTGAATTTCCAAAAATAGCCATTTTTAGCTGCAGAAATGACTGTACTTGGACCATACTAGAAAATATTTGTTTATTACTTAGTAAACTTTCGTGTAAAGATCAAATTTGGCAATAGGCAGCCCAGTTTCAATGAGCAACATAGTTGCAGTAGGCCTACCTTTTTTGACCATTTCCTGCACAGTGTCCCTTTAACAGTAATATGCTATGATTTGGCCATTGCCATCCTGGTACCAGCACATTTATAACAGTGCCCTTGTCTTATGTAACAGATGGACCAGCTGTTAACTTGTTGGCCTTGGCTTGGGGCTCTGCAGTGTTGCGGTTAGGCGTGGTGTCGGCATGGTATCCTCTGGCATGGTGTGCATTGATCTCTGATGTGGTGTGGTGTGGGCACATGAAGAAACACACAGGCACACAGGCACGCACACACGCGCAGGCACGCAGGCACACAGGCACGCAGGCACGCACACACACACAAACACACACACAAAAAAAACAAACACTGTATCGTATGCAAAATCAAATGTTTTAACAGCAATTTCTGAGAACTTTGGAATCTTTCGTCTTGAGTTGAGATTAATTTACATCTTGCCCTGTCATGTCTGACTGACAAACTGAGTGACAGATGATGAGCATGAGCTGAGGTATTTCTGTGCCCTACTGACTGACATAGGGGCACGGCCGCCAAACGTGTCTGTACAGAACACATGCTGCATCCAGGAGCGGGAAAGGATCTGCACACTGCTTGCAAAAGACTTTATTTATTAGGAGCAACGTTTCGATCATAGCTCTTCTTCAAGCAGTGTGCAGATCCTTTCCCACTCCTACATGTGACAGTTTTTTGATTTGGCGCCTGCTGATGCTTTTTTGCTGGATGTGCGCACTTTCCACTACACTCTGTACACAGGCTGCATCCAGCTCTGCACAGTAACTATCCAGAATGTCTGATATTATAGTGTTGTGTGTTCCCTGTGTGGGGATGTATGAGACTGAGAGATAGAGAGACCAAGAGAGGGAGAGAGGGAGAGAGAGAGAGGGAGAGAGAGAGAGAGAGAGAGAGAGAGAGAGAGAGAGAGAGAGAGAGAGAGAGAGAGAGAGAGAGAGAGAGACAGACAGACAGACAGACAGACAGACAGACATGGAGAGAGAGATGGAAAGAAAGAAAGAAAGAAAGAAAGAAAGAAAGAAAGAAAGAAAGAAAGAAAGAAAGAAAGAAAGAAAGAAAGAATGCTGGAGCCAGATGCAGAGAATAGAACCCCACTCTCGTCTGCTCCGCTTCTACATTCTATGGCTCCGCTCTTCCTGTGCTGTCCATCACTTCTGAATAAAGTACAACAGCAGAGATACTGGAAATCATGGATAGTATGTATACAGAGGCCCATTTGCATCTGATAAATGAGCAGACATGCAATAATAAGACATGTTACAGTTTTTCTCGATTGGTTTGGCTAATTTCTCGAAACTGAGATGACATTCTCAAAACAACACGGACAAATCCCCAAACCAACTTGCAATTTCCCAAAACAGAATGGCATTTTTCATTGCTTTCATCAGATATCAAATGCTTTGTACATGTCTCAAATGTTTAGTACATCTCTGCAGATGGCTATGTACAAATACCCTTCAGTTGACACATTCAGCATACATTTAGCACATTTTCCAAATAAATTGACCTTGCTTATCTAAACGAATTAGACAATTCTCAGTCTAATGGTTGCCCTCTCCAAAACACGTCAGCATTGTTTCATTGTGTAAGTCATCATATGCAAAGTGGTCTACACAATTCCCAAAACAGTCAAGGACATCATATTTTAAGAATTTCATTACACAGTAAATTCATGACAGTGTTCAACAGGTCAGTCGGTATTGTAACTTTACTAGTTCGTAGAAAATAATTTTACAACCGTGTATACTACAGTTTCTTCTGTTATTTGGCTAATTTCTTGACACTTTTTCAAACGACATTCTGTCTTGAACAATTGCTTGTTGCTTTGCCATTTGTCCATGTTATTTTGAGAATGTTATCTCTGTTTTGAGAAATGAGCCAAACCCATGAGAAACCTGTGATATATGGGCATTACTTTCTGTATATGAATTTACAGTAAAGAAAGTTACTGATAAATGTCCTTGGTATATTGTCTGTGTTGTCAAACTCCAATGGTTTCACTCACATTTTCATTTTTATACATAGTCGAAATCTGTTAGCTGAACGTAGATAAAACACCTAACCATTTTGACTGGCAGTGCTTACACAATGGCAAAGGGACAATGTATTTTGGGGGTACTGGTGATATATGTGGGGAAGAAATTTAGTTTTGACACATGGGTAAACTGTTTTTGGGGTGATATGAGCGAGTGATGAGGATCCATGTAGTTATGCTGAACCATCCAGTTTATTTTGACAGAAGGACTAAATGAATGCAAATGCGCCAAAGCAATTGTGAAGGATCTATGACATTTTGATGGTACTGACTATTTATATGGGAGAAGGTTTAGTGCTGATGCAAGAATGAGGTGTTTTGGGAGGTATATGACATTTTGCTAGTTATCTGAACTGTTGTGCAGAAGTGTAAGAATGTTTGGCCAAATGACCCAATGGTTATAGGAATGTCATCTCAGTTTCAAGAAATTAGCCAAACCAATCGAGAAAAACTGTAAACTACAAGGGAATATCCTGAGTAAAAGAAATGGGTTTACATCTTGTCCATCTACGAGGTGTTGTGTAAAAGCAATGGTGTGCTTGTCAATGGTGTGTTCACTAAATGTTGCATCTGTGTATCACACAGACATGCATGGAAAGACTCCAGCAAGCCAGAGATAGATAGAATGATATTACATACGATAGAACGAGAGATACAACGATAGATAGAACGATAGAACGATAGATAGAACGATAGAAGGATAGAACGATAGATAGATAGATAGATAGATAGATAGATAGATAGATAGATAGATAGATAGATAGATAGATAGACAGACAGACAGACAGACAGACAGACAGACAGACAGACAGACAGACAGACAGACAGACATAATTATTGATCCTAGGCCGGGGCATTGCGGTTAGTGTGTGATACTGCACTGTGTGACCTAGCGAAGTTCAGGTTCGATAACACACATATTCAAAACAGCAAACAATCACCAGGCAAACAGGGAACAGAGGACAAGAGGCATCAGGGTAGGAGCGGGAGAGAGAGAGAGAGAGAGAGGCAGAGAGAGAGAGAGAGAGAGAGAGAGAGAGAGAAAGAGAGAGAGAGAGAGAAAGAGAGGGAAAGAGAGAGAGAGAGAGAGAAAGAGAGGGAAAGAGAGAGAGAGAGAGAGAGAGAGAGAGAGAGAGAGAGAGAGAGAGAGAGAGAGAGAGAGAGAGATGTGGGGGGTGGGGTGTCAACTTGTCTGTATAGTCCTCTGGGTTGTGGGGAGGAAAGAGGGAGTGGGGGGGGGGGTGTAGTTTGGGTTAGGCGAAGACAAGGCCAGCTCTTCAGTTCTTCACAACAGAGGAAGAGATAACACCTCTGTATACTGAGACTGCCACTTCCGCTCTCTCGTTTATTCCTCACATAGTGTAGACCTATGCAATACACATGGATGGTCACATACACACACCCACCCACACACACCCACACACACACACACACACACACACACACACACACACACACACACACACACACACACACACACACACACACACACACACGCTGCAAACGCCTACAGTTGCCTTGTAAAAAAGATAAGTCTTCCATGGAAAGGTCCACACCTGACATGGGTATGTGCGTGTGTGTGTGTGTGTGTGTGTGTGTGTGTGTGTGTGTGTGTGTGTGTGTGTGTGTGTGTGTGTGTGTGTGTGTGTGTGTGTGTGTGTGTGTGTGTGTGTGTGTGTGTGTGTGTGTCTGTGTGTGTGTGTGTGTGTGTGTGTTCATGTGTGTCTACATGTATGTGTGTGTGAACAAATGGTTCGTTACGGGGCGTTTCAGATGTTCTTCCCAGCTCTGAGTCCAGCAGCACATGTGCAGTAACCTCCAGGGGCCTCTCTCCACTCCACACCACACCCCTGTCCTGCCCCCGTCGCATCTAATACTGTTAGGCCGTGTACAGACCAGGAGCGAACGAAGCGACGGAAGTCATTATTTCTCTATGGAGGGCACGCGACCTGCGCTACCAAAGCGAATTCGCCAGGAGCGAAACTTCTTGCGCGACCAGAGCGAATTTTGATGATTAAACTAAATCTAATCGCATTAGATCACTCTGACGCTGTTCGGCGAAAACCAATCGGAACGTTCATATCTCCGAATGTCCCAGGCTGTCAAGCCAGAGCCGTTATGTGATTAGCTGAATCAAACATGTCAATGCTGCGTCTGCAGCGAATACAGCGAATTCAAGGCGAAACTTCTTCTGCTACCCACGCTACCAGGCAGCGTAGTTCGCTCTTGGTCTGGACACGGCATTAGGCCGGCCGCACAGTGGCTCCGACAGCACTGCGGAGCACTTTCGCTTCCGACATAATTCGAACCCCCAAACCCAATTTCACACAAACATACTGTACGTAGCTTTGATAGTCAATTGGTGGCGCTGACAAAATAGAACTTGTCTCTAATCTCTATCCGACATCCGCGAACATCGGCGCCAGTGTGTAGGGTTCTTTTGAAAACAATGGAATCAAACTTTTGGGGAGCAGTGTGCGGAGGCCATTACAACATTGGCATTCAGGATCGTATCACACAGTACATCTAGGCTGTACATGTTAATTCATTGAGTATGAAGTTTATTGAGTAGGTTTATTCCAGATTGTATTACGCTCCCATTAATATGGCCGCCATTTTGAATTACCAGTGAATTGTTAGTCTTACAAGTAGTCAATTTTCTTTGTATTCGTGGAAAAGTTGTGAATGGACAGCATGCCTTTTGGAAATGAATCACTAAAATTACATACAGTAGTCTACCTTTAATAAAAAGTCTAATTTGACACTTTTCAACAGTCCACATTGGGCCCATCTCAAAACATTGGTGTTAAACAAGAGTGTTACTTTTTTTTAACCCCAATCAAACTCATAAGCAAATAGCACTGATTCGGTTAAATGTTCATTATATGATATTCAAATTGGGAACACTGATGAACACTGGGCTAGAGTCCCGAAACATTTGCTACTGTATTGTTTACTTTGTCTTTGTTTTTCTTTATTTTCGGGTTTTTAATAGTTTCACTGATTTGCCCCCAGCTCCTGTGTGCGACGACTCCTTCTCCCTCCTGAATCCCTCTTTTGCAATAGCACACCGATCGAAACTTCCCAAGAAAGGCGCAGACGCTGCCAGCTCTACCGTCAATGCATTATATCACATTACAATCCCATTCTTCACCATAATTCTTCGCTAATACACTAGTTGAACTTATTGCCACTGGGGTATTATATAACCATACTCTCCCACCATCATGCAGGGTGGGCTAAAGCAATGCGTACCAAATGTGAAACAAATGTGCTCATTGTGCAACCAGGGCTTTGGCCCAGCACTTTATTGTTAAGTCGGCCACCTTCACAACAAACACCAAGTCTAAGGCAGTGTTTCTCAAAGTGGGGGGGGGTTGCGAGGGCATCTCAGGGGGGGCGTGTGACATCTCATTTTGGGTTTTTACCCCCCACCG
>NC_085860.1:56262418-56264918 GCF_034702125.1 Engraulis encrasicolus | reverse complement strand
GTAATGTCTGTAACCAGGACATTTTGATAGTGCTTGGTGTAAACTGGGACATTTGCAGCCGTCCGCCAAGAAGCTTTGAAGGGCTATGGGCACACTGCGCAGCTCTTGGGCAGTCACACTGGGCGTCTCTCTTCTGTTCACTTTAATGGTTTTAGTTGACAGTTCATATCTTCATAACAAGGTTGGAACAAGCGCAGCACCATTTCAGTGTTTTTTTTTTTTTGGCTGTCACACTCGACGCACACACACACACCGGGAAGGAGAGAGGGTGGGGGCTGCTCCGTGGGTTGTGCATTTGGCGCATAGACTAAGCTTATGACTTACTAAACAACGCAACTAGTAGTTTCCCAATCACATTTGAATCATAATGCCGTGAATCCAATACTGTAATATCATATTAATATTGTTTATAAGTCTGAGCGATGCATTGATTATTTGTTTAGGGTACGTTTTCTGTCAGCTAAATGCAAGGGGGAAGGGGGCTCTATTAGCAAACAAGACGGTTGCACAGTTAGCCAGCCTGCTACTTTTAAATATGATCACCTTAATCCATTCCTGTTATCAGTCCGCTTGAGGTTTTTGCTTCGGGAAAGTGAAAAAACGAGGTATAATCAATCTTCAGATGGTGTCGGACCGTGACGGTGCCATAGACACACGTTTTATGTCTTCCTGAAATCACAAGTTTTTGACGGACCTCCGACAAGTTCTATACTCCTTAGTTACCGTTGCTGAGCTCGGATTGGTTGGTGGCTGTTTGTGGGAGGGGTTTTGCGAAAGGCTAATTAAGAATAAAACTCAAATAAATCAACAACACACAACAAAATATGATTATTATTTTTGGAAAATGATTTCAAGGCCCACTTGGAATACCTTCAGGGCCCACCAGTGGGCCCCGGCCCATAGGTTGGAAATCACTGAATTAGATCATTCTTTCATTTCACTTGCTTCCCAACGCAACTGACACTGCCTTAAACACACTCCATCGAGCTGTTGGAAAAGCTCAAAATGAATTGGTTCAGAATCCTGGGAAATTTTGAAATGTTCTAGAATCTAGAATCTCCAAATAGTAGTTCCGTCCTGTAGGTTCTCCTTTGCCAGATCTAAGTCTCTAACCAAATATCAGATTAGCTGCGGGCAGCCGTACTTCCTTTCATGCTGCTCTAAAATATCATTCAAGAATACAGATAGCAGGAACGGCCGCACTAACTGAGAAATGAAACATTGGTAATATAACACTTTATTTTAGGGATACATCTATTAGCACTAATACATACAATGCTCCTGTATAAGTAACTTGTAAGGCACGTACAAAGCAAAATCAAACATTTGTTAGGCATATATTCGCAAATGTCTTGTTCATGCACAATAAGAGATTTATTACCAATTTAACCTTAGTAAGGACCTAGTAGGCCTTAGTGTTTGCTTAGTACATGCCTTACAAGTTACTTGTGCAGGCATTAACATTGTATGTATTAGTGCTTATAGATGTATCCCTAAAAAAAGTGTTACGGAAACATTTAGTGCAGTGTCACAGGAAGTATGGGTAGGGGAGGCTTATCTGATGTTTGGGTAGAGACTCAACTGGCAAAGATGAGCTCCCTTTTCCAATACACTTAGCTGACGCTTTTATCCAAAGACACTTAAAGTTATTTACAATAAGTTGGTTACAGTCCCTATTTTCAAAAAATGAATGAACTACCTTCACTTTCTCAACCCACGCTGTCTGCCCTTGATTAGAGCAGCTGCAGGCTATGGTGACCCAAAGCTTGTCTAGTCTAAACAATGCAGGCGGAGGTCACTGTGGGAACAGCTATGGAGCAGACACACAGCTCTACGACTTAGTCTAACTATAACCTTAAAACATACACAGACTTCCGCATAGACGCAAACACACAGACACACACACACACACACACACACACACACACACACACACACATGCAAAAGAGGTTGTGGCCACAGGAATGACCCCTGTGGCTGCTGATGCAGCAGACTGTGAAGCTGCAATCTTTACATTTGCATCCGGCTCATGGCCCAATCGCACGCACGCTCACATGCACACACACACACATGCACGCGCGCATACACACACACGCAAACACACATACATTACTACTACTACTATGGTTACTCTTCCGTCATCATCAAACAACATAATGGATAATGGAATCCATGCAAAGCTGTTCAGTGCCACCATGCCTGTGTCAGTGAATGAATTAACAATTCCAATGCAGTTGCACAGTAAGTGAAATTAAGCAAATGGCTAAGTATGATGCTAAATAAAACAGCGTGAGAGAATCTAACACATGTGTTTCCTGTTTCTTTCTTAGTCTTTTGTCTTTTTTTTCTTCAGCTAGTTATGTTCCTATTTCACAAGTGAAGTCCCTCCTTCAGGCACCCTATTTGGTTGGAGGGGGAGTAGGTATATGCCTCTAAAAGCAACTCGTCAATATCTGGCATCATTTACAGCAGGGGTGGGGAACCCATGTCTCGAGGGCCG
>NC_085860.1:56252418-56254918 GCF_034702125.1 Engraulis encrasicolus | reverse complement strand
TACACCCATCCCATTCTTTTGCTATTACAAAAGAGCACGACCTCACCGTTTTATTATGTCTAGCAGTTTTTTTTTGCGTTTGAAGAGGTACAGTATAGGCCTGAGGGTGATACTGTATACCCATGTCATTGTCACAAAAAGTAATAGTTACATATCACTGGTCAAACGTGGTAACACTTTATTTTAGGGATACGTCTATTAGCACTAATACATACAATGTTAATGCCTGCATAAGTACCTTGTAAGGCATGTACTAAGCAAATGCTTAGGCCTACTAGGTCCTTACTAAGGTTAAATTGGTAATAAATCCCTTATTGTGCATGAACAAGACATTTGCGAATACATGCCTAACATGATTTGGCTTTGTACATGCCTTACAAGTTACTTATACAGGAACAATATAGGCTATGTATTAGTGCTAATAGATGTATCCCTAAAATAAAGTGTTACCTCAAACGTTTGAAAGCTCAAGATCACACGTGAATGAGGAAAGTGAACATTTGCAGAGATACTCTTGCTTGAGGGGTGTATTCCACCTTCCACACTTAAATACAGTCATCATCCAAACAATACAGTGTGTAGGAGAGAAGGGACAAGTATGGTAAGCTGTGAGAAACACTAACAATGAGTGTTGGAAACAACCCCAATCTAGATACTATGTCACAGTGTTGACATCTGGTGACTAAAGTATCCTTCAAATGACAGTGGCGTGTACAGTATACGCAGCTGTCTCCATGAGGAAACAAACAGTTTGTCCGCAATCTCAGCTATGCATGCAATTCCCCACCCTACTCTGACCCATCCCATCGCAAAGTTCAAGTGCACATTATTTCAGACCCCTTGCCTGAATCCTGAGGGACAGCTCCGGTGTCCCGAGTAATCAATTCGAAAACACAAGAAGACCCATTTTGCGCACTTGCGCGTCTGACAGATTTGTATAGTATGGGTGTTGGCAGGTCCTTTTTCATAGCACACGAGAAAATATTAAATAGACTCACCTTCCAAGTTCTTCTCCGATGTCATAGAAATCCTCCACTTTTTGTTGTTTGAACACCGCCATGCCTAACGTCCTCATTGATGAAAGTTGTATCTTGGGTAGACGCAGGCACGAGTATACAGTGGCAATATGTTTTTTTTTGTCGTGACGTCCCTCTCTTTTGGCGAGCTTTCAGCCCTGCGGGGTAGAGGAGACGTGAGTAGGCTATTGAGGCAGTTGTTGTTGTGCTGCTGTCGACCGTCGCTCCTGACTAGAAGTGAGTGAGCAGGAAGACACACTTGCTCACTGGCACTCCAACCACACTAGCGCAGGTCGCTGCACGCACCTCCACATTCCTCCCCATCGTTGCTGTGGAGGTGGGACCGCACCACACACGTGCGCCGCCCGTCAGCTTACCCCAGGTCATGTTGGAACTCTGCCAAAGGCAGGAAACCGTCCTGCGCAAAACACGGCGTTTTCGGGACACTAGAACTAGAATACAAGACGGTCTAATATAAGGACTAGATTGGAGAATCGACGATGACAGGGCAGGAATAATAATAATAAAACAAAACTGTATATAATGTGAATGAAGACAGTTGGCGCTTGGGTCGTGCCAGGTATCCTGATATCCCCTTGAATAAATGAACGACTGTTTACTGGAAAAGCCGAATTAGGACGGATTGAACAGTTTATAGTTATAAAGCTGAGTAAACCAACAGACCCCAGACGCAGCCGTTTGGCTACAGATAGCTACATCATGAGACTGGAGGGGACAGAGTTTGCAGTCCATCTATTCAGGTTGCGGTCGATAAAACCAAACGTCACGCTTTGAAGTTCATGTCAAGCGCGTCAATCTATGTAGACAACAGTATTCGAGACCCTTTCGGTTAAGAAATCAACATAATGAGCATGCAAGGGACACGTAAACTATTGTTTTTCTTTGGAAGTTCCCGCAAGACTGGCTGTTGCGCACCCTTCCTCACACGCTGTAGTGTGCACTACCGTTTCACTGCCCATGTTCACAAGTGCACATCTTACTTGCAAGTTTTACTCAACTTCTCTTTTTGAAGAAACTTGCCAAGTCGACCAACAATTATTGCTGTGAAAGGCAAGACACCAAAGTCAGAGCACAACAAATAAAAACAGATCGCATTACCTTGAAGTCAGTTTTGTCGACAGGTCTTGAGCTGCGTTGGCATCGTACTGTCGCTGTCTTCAACACAGAACGCAATGTGTGTAAGTGATGTTATCTACATTTACCGCCCCCAGCCTCCACACAACTCTGAACGAGCGCTGTCAAATGTTTGTAGTAGTTATGCACTCCACACATGCGCCATCTAGCTTGTCGAAGGCGCAGCGCTCAAATTCCCAATTTGCGTGTTTAAAAATGCAACATGATTCAGACGCTGCCTGATTCAATAATGCAATTTCATCCTTGCAGGTGATGTCACTGGTTACTTGAGAAGTCCCCAACGCAGAGATTCAATTGGGCAACTTGGGACAGCTGCTATACTGTCATGA
>NC_085860.1:56224068-56252319 GCF_034702125.1 Engraulis encrasicolus | reverse complement strand
GTATTGTCCTGTGTCCAGCAGAGTCTTGGTGTAGTAGTCCCTGGGCATGTCTAATGTACTATACTGTTCAGTACTGTACAATAATGCACTGTAATGTATTATACTGTAATGTACTGTGCTGTACTCTACAATACTGTATTGTACCTGAGATCCGAGCAGGGTCTTGGTATAGTAGTCTCTGGGCATGAAGACCTCCACTATGGCCGTGAGGCACCAGAAGGCATCCTCCTCCTCCAGGTACAGAAGGGCTATAGCCGCCAACCTGAGACGACAACACATTACACACACAAACATCAGATGCAAAACCCTCTAAAAGGCAACCTGACAAACACAATGCAGGAAGATATTTTGAAGCATTTTGAAATGGCATTTCTCTTAGTAATCTCAAACAAAGAGCTACTTAAATGTTATAATCAAGTACAAATCAAGCCCAGGAATGGGTCCCCTCCAAAGGCTGACAGAACATCTGTGTGCATGACACGTGTGTGTGTGTGTGTGTGTGTGTGTGTGTGTGTGTGTGTGTGTGTGTGTGTGTGTGTGTGTGTGTGTGTGTGTGTGTGTGTGCGTTGTTACCTGTTAAAGCCCTGGCAGTACCTGATGTCTGGGATCCTCCAGGAGAACGCCAGGACATGTGTTTGTGCGTGCGTGCGTGCGTGCGTGCGTGTGTCCTCTGAGGTTACCTGTTAAGGCCCTGGCAGTAGCCGATGTCTGGGTTCCTCCAAGAGAACGCCAGGACGTGTGTGTGTGTGTGTGTGTGTGTGTGTGTGTGTGTGTGTGTGTGTGTGTGTGTGTGTGTGTCCTCTGTGGTTACCTGTTAAGGCCCTGGCAGTAGCCGATGTCGGGGTTCCTCCAGGAGAAGGCGAGCAGCACGTTGCGCAGCTGCTGTATGCCGTGGGAGGAGGGCGAGGCGTAGTGCTTGTTGTTGGGCAGCGTGCGCAGCAGGTCCAGCTCGATCTGCTTGGAGGCGGGGTTCTGCTTCTCGCGCGCCAGGCTCAGCAGCCCGCGGTAGTAGTCCTCCGCCAGACACTCGCGGAACTTGCGCATGTGCAGCCACACGCACCAGCGCCACACCTGCGGTACAGATGACATAGAATACAGGACATGGACAGTTGGTGACACATTAAAAAAGGACATTGACATTCAGGACAGGCCATGCAGTCACACGTACACGTACACCCACACACCACACCACACCACACCACACCACACCACACCACACCACACCACACCTACAGTAGATGTCACATTAAAAAAGGACACTGATATTCAGAACAGGCCATGCACTTGCGGAACGTATAGTACGGTATGCATGTATGCACACACATTCCAACAGCCACACCTACAGCACGTAGATAACACATTTAAAAAGGTCATTCACATACAGAACATTGCCATGCAGTCGCCAGCAACACACGTTTGCAAACATTACATTTTACATTTACATTACACTTAGCTGATACTTTTATCCAAAACGACTTGCATTCTGTCTGTGATAAAGCTGCAACTTTGAACGTCGGTTGTGTGACGTCTCCTAATGTCTTACTTTTTTAAGCTTGTGTAGTATCGGATGCGATGCCATGTTACGTCTTGTTGGTTTGGGGTGCCTTGAAATTTTTCATGAATTGAAAGGGTGCCTCGCCTAAAAAAAGGTTGAGAAACGCTGGTATACTGTATTACAGGGCATTCGTTAAAGTCCCTGGGTCAAATTGGGGTTAGGTGCATTGCTCAAGGGGCACCTCAGCCATGGATGCAGGTGTAGGGAGAGGTCAGGGTGGGATTCGAACCTGCAAACCTCTGATCTTAAAACCACTAAGCCATGGCTGCCCGCTCTATTCTAAAGATTTTTTGTTGTTGTTGGTCTTTTTCGACTTTATTCCTGATAGGACGTTGTGAGAGGTGGACAGGAATCGAAATGGGAGAGAGACGGGGAGGGGTCGGCAAAGGACCCGGGTCAGGAGTCGAACCCGGGTCAGTCGCATGGCAGGCGAGTGCCCTACCGGTTGGCCATGGCAGGGCCTGCCCATTCTATTCTATTGTATATTCTCTTGCGTTTGACGTACCTTGGGTCGGTGGACGTGTGGCACCCTGCTATGTATACTGTATTACATTGGTTACAGTCCCTGGAGCACAGTGGGGTTACGTGCCTTACTCAAGGGGCACCTCAGACATGGCTGGAGGACGTGTAGGGAGAGGTAATGGTGGGATTCGAACCTGCAACCCTCTGATCTTAAAACTACCTCCTTAACCATTAGGCCATGGCTGCCCATTCTATTCTATTGTATATTCTCTTGCGTTTGACGTACCTTGGGTCGGTGGACGTGTGGCACCCTGCTGCAGATGAGGGCCTTGAGTGTAGGGATGCTAAATGCTACTATTACTATGTCAGAACGCTATAAAGGCCTTTTTAGGAAAAGCACAAAAGCACAACAAAATACCTCCTCTTAATGTATGTCCTCTACAAGTCTTCTGTTGTCCAGTCTTGCACTTTAAATGTCTGTATGAGCACTGTCTATGTCCATACTGTCTTAAGCAAGAAATGTAATTTCAAATTCTTTGTATGACCAGTGCATGTAAAGAAATTGACAATAAAACCCACTTGACTTGNAACCTACTTGAGAGGTAAGGACAGGATTCGAACCTGTAACCGCCTCTCTACAGTAGCAATTAGGCCATGGCTGCCCGTACTGTTCTATTGTATTTCTATTGTATATTCTCTTGCGTTTGACGTACCTTGGGTCGGTGGACGTGTGGCACCCTGCTGCAGATGAGGGCCTTGAGCTCGGGCGAGCGTAAGGACAGGATTCAAACCTGTAACCCTCTGATCTCGTTCTGTTCTATTGTATTTCTATTGTATTCTCTTGCGTTTACCGTACCTTGGGTCGGTGGACGTGCGGCACGCCGCTGCGGATCAGGGCCTTGAGCTCGGGCGAGCGGGCCATCTCGCGGTTCATGGTGCCGGCCAGGTAGTTGTCCCACTTGACGCTGACGGACACCTCCTGGTCGGTGAGGGACAGCTTCTTCAGGTCCAGCGCCCGCACCTTGGCCACCAGCTTCTCCTCCTCGTCCTCCTCCTCCGGCAGAGTCTTGAAGCCGTACGTGTCGTACTCACTGCCAAGGTCAACATAATGGTAAATAATAAATAATAATAATCATACATAGGATTTATATAGTGCTTTTCTTGACACTCAAAGACGCTTTACCGGTGAAAAACATGTAGACAGTACAAACACACAGTATAATAAGAAACGTATAAGAAAATAGTTAAAGACGTATATATATTTTTTATAATGGTCAGTTCTACAATATAATAATTTAATGTTTGTAAATAATCCCTTGGTGTGCGACCTTGGCTGCGCACTGTTCAACCTCTGACTGTTGCAAACTGTTATCGGTCAAAAAATGTGTAGCTTTAGCAGGGTGTGTTCGAGCTGGTATGTTACCTGACGGTCTGTGGATTGAGCAGGGTCTGTTCGGGCTGGTCTAGTATATATATATTACCTGACGGTGCTGCTATATGTTACCTGAGGGTGTGTGGCTTGAGCAGGGTGTGTTCGGGCTGGTCTAGTATATATATATTACCTGACGGTGTGTGGCTTGAGCAGGGTCTGTTCGGGCTAGTATATTACCTGACGGTGTGTAGCTTTAGCAGGGTGTGTTCGAGCTGGTCTATTATACATTACCTGACGGTGTGTGGCTTGAGCAGGGTGTGTTCGGGCTGGTATATTACCTGACGGTGTGTGGCTTGAGCAGGGTGTGTTCGGGCTGGTCTAGTATATATATGTTACCTGACGGTGTGTGGCTTGAGCAGGGTCTGTTCGGGCTGGTATGTTACCTGACGGTCTGTGGATTGAGCAGGGTCTGTTCGGGCTGGTCTAGTATATATATATTACCTGACGGTGTGTGGCTTGAGCAGGGTGTGTTCGGGCTGGTCTGGTATGGCTGGTCTAGTATATATATGTTACCTGACGGTGTGTGGCTTGAGCAGGGTGTGTTCGGGCTGGTATATTACCTGACGGTGTGTGGCTTGAGCAGGGTGTGTTCGGGCTGGTCTAGTATATATTACCTGACGGTGTGTGGCTTGAGCAGGGTGTGTTCGGGCTGGTCTAGTATATATTACCTGACGGTGTGTGGCTTGAGCAGGGTGTGTTCGGGCTGGTCTAGTATATATTACCTGACGGTGTGTGGCTTGAGCAGGGTGTGTTCGGGCTGGTATGTTACCTGACGGTGTGTGGCTTGAGCAGGGTCTGTTCGGGCTGGTATGTTACCTGACGGTCTGTGGATTGAGCAGGGTCTGTTCGGGCTGGTCTAGTACCTGACGGTGTGTGGCTTGAGCAGGGTGTGTTCGGGCTGGTATATTACCTGACGGTGTGTGGCTTGAGCAGGGTGTGTTCGGGCTGGTATATTACCTGACGGTGTGTGGCTTGAGCAGGGTGTGTTCGGGCTGGTCTAGTATATATTACCTGACGGTGTGTGGCTTGAGCAGGGTCTGTCCGGGCTGGTACATTACCTGACGGTGTGTGGCTTGAGCAGGGTGTGTTCGGGCTGGTCACTGCAGGTCTCCACCTCCAGGGCGTCCTCCAGCAGCCGGGTGATGACGTCAGACGTGGCCCCCACCGGAGTCTTCACCTCCTGGAGCAGCACCAGGTACTTACTCTCCACCTGGCACAGCTTGGCCTCCAGCGCCGTGTACTACAGTACGCATACACACACACACAGACACACACACGTGCACACACACGTGCACACACACACACACGCACATGCACACACACACGCACACACACACAGACATACAGACATACACACACACACACACAACCTTAAAAATCAACACTGGACACTTGACCACATGGATGTGTGCACATAAACAAGCACACACAGAAATGAATAGACACACAAACACATGGACGAACACATGGAGAGCATCAGCATTTTTCTTCTGAACCACATGGATGAATGCACACACACACACACACACACACACACACACACACACACACACACACACACACACACACACACACACACACACACACACACACACACACACACACACACACACACACACACACACACACACACACACACACACGCACACACACACACACACCAGGAGGACAGGGTTACAGTAGCAGTGGCCAAACGGCACGAGACTGTATGAGGATATCGGAGGAAGGTTTTACCAACGTTCCACGCCAACTCTGTGCTAGTTAGCCTCCGTTACACAGTTCTAGACCCCCTATGGAAGTATTGAACCACACCAGGCCCAGAACGACCCCGAGGTTACACAGTTCTAGACGCCCTATAGAAGTCTTGAACCACACAAGGCCCAGAGCGACCCCGTTACACAGTTCTAGACCCCCTATAGAAGTCTTGAACCACACCAGGCCCAGAGCGACCCCGAGGTTACACAGTTCTAGACCCCCTATAGGAGTATTGAACCACACAAGGCCCAGAGCGACCCCGTTACACAGTTCTAGACGCCCTATAGAAGTCTTGAACCACACAAGGCCCAGAGCAACCCCGTTACACAGTTCTAGACGCCCTATAGAAGTCTTGAACCACACAAGGCCCAGAGCAACCCCGTTACACAGTTCTAGACGCCCTATAGAAGTCTTGAACCACACCAGGCCCAGAGCAACCCCGAGGGCCAAGCCTCTAGATTTCCTTTAGTCAAGTCAAGTCAAGTCAAGTCAAGTCAAGTCAAGTTTATTGTCAATTTCTTTACATGCACTGGTCATACAAAGAATTTGAAATTGCGTTTCTTGCTCTCCCATGCAGACATAGACTAATCTAGGTAAGGACATAGACAGTATAGACATAGACAGTACTCATACATGGACATAGACAGTATGGACGTAGACATTGCTCATACAGACATTTAAAGTGCAAGACTGGACAACAGAAGACTTGTAGAGAACATACATTAAGAGGAGGTATTTTGTTGTTCTTTTTCTAAAAGTCCTTTATAGCGTTCTGACATAGTAATAGTAGCATTTGAGGAAATAAATAATTAAAAAAGGTTTTTATTAAATACACCAGCAGCAGTATGTGTGTGTGTGTGTGTGTTTGTATGTGTTTTGTGTGCGTGTGCGTGTGTGTGTGTGTGTGGTGTGTGTGTGTGTGTGTGTGTGTGTGTGTGTGTGTGTGTGTTTAGTGCAGGTAGAAAGTGCGGTGTGCGTCTGTGTGTGTGTACCTGTGTATGTGTGTGTGTGTGTGTGTGTGTGTGTGTGTGTGTGTGTGTGTATGTGTGTGAGTATGAGTTGTGTGTCAGTGTGTGTATGTTTGGGTTTAGTGCAGAAAGTGCAGTGTGCTTGTGTGTGTGTGTGTGTGTGTGTGTGTGTGTGTGTGTGTGTGTGTGTGTGTGTGTGTGTGTGTGTGTGTGTGTGTGTGTGTGTGTGTGTGTGTGTGTGTGTGTGTGTGTGTGTGTGTGCGTGTTTTGAGTTAGTGCAGGTTGAAAGTTCAGTCACAGATGTAGTAGTGCAGGTGGAATGTTCAGTCGCAGATATGGTGGTGGGGATGAGGGGGGGGAAGCGTTGTCAGTGGCCTGGCTGGCTAGAGGCTGACAGTGAAGGGAGAGTGGGTTGAGTGTTCAGTATCTTGATTGCTTGATGCATCGTGCTGCTTGCAAGCCTGGTGGTACGGGAACGGAGGCGCCTGTACCTCTTTCCAGAGGGCAGGAGGCTGAACAGTTTGTGTGCAGGGTGGCTTGTGTCTTTGATGATCATCAGTGCTTTTCGGGTGAGGCGTGCGGTGTAAATGTCCTGCAGGGAGGGGAGTGGTACTCCAATGATCTTCTTCGCTGTGTTCACAACACGCTGGAGTGTCTTCCTGTTTTTCTTTCCTTTATCATATAGAATTAAAATAAATCAAGACTTTTAACAAATTCATTTTCAAATTTTCTTGGGGGACATACGGCTGAAATCCCAACAACACAGCGTCTTTAACATCTAGCCCAATCTAGCCTGAATCTTTTTTGTAAACTTCCAGCATCACACAAATATTCAAGCAGAAAGCGAGGACTTGAGGCACTTGAGCGTGGCTGTGAACAGGCCAGATGAGTAAACTTGCAAACGCAGGTGTGAATACAGCAAGGATGTAACAAGTAGAAATAAGGCACATGCACACAGGCGCGCAAGCACACGCACTCACACACACGCACGCACTCACACGCACGCACACGCACGCGCACGCGCACGCACGCGCACGCACACGCACACGCACACGCACACGCACACGCACACGCACACACACACACACACACACACACACACACACACACACACACACACACACACCTCTCACCTACACTAAACACCCACATGGTCAAACCAAACAAACTCAGCAACAAATATGTGCAAGAGGAAGCCAGCTGTCAAACGGCTAAGCCTTTAACACAATGCCAGGAAACATAAACACTACACTAAAAGGTGAGAGGGTTCATCGCCCGTCATGATGGGTCAACATAAAGACAGAGACCAAGACTCAAGTACGAATGCTGTGGGGACACTATCACTTAGGGCTGCACGATTATGGAAAAAATCATAATCACGATTATTTGGGTCAAAATCATAATCACGATTATTAATCACGATTATAGATTTTTGCAGAATTATTTTAAAATTATAGCAAAATGATATATATCCAACAATGAATTGTATATGGGATGAGCAAAATAAAACTGAATTGTAATAATTAAAGAAAATACAATAGCATGAAACTTAGGTGGAGAGATTTCTGGACAGAAACACCAGCCTGTCAGTATGTTCAGGCTTCGAGGACGCTCTCGAAGGTAGGTCACTATTGCCACGATTAAATCGCGATTGAAATAACGATTTTGATATCACAATTTTCTATTATTTTCGATTAATTCCTACTATCACTACTATACTAGCGAAAACAAACTAGGAAATGTGAGTGCTTCAGGTTCTTCACCTTTTTTCTTTGGTGCTCATTGGTGTGGGGTCTTTCAAACTTGTTCAGGGTGGAAAAATTATGAGGTGCTCAAGGTTGCAATTTTTATACTTGTGTTTGGCTACAATGCCTACGTGTTTCAGCCCATTAAGAAAGTATAAAAATGGCAAACTTCCATAACTCACTTAACCTCTGCTTACTTTACAGTACACCGCAGGCTGGCACATTCAGCAATTTAGAATTTCTGTTGGATAATTAGTGGCAAAACCTTAGTCGAGGGCTCTCCACCTGGTAACTCCTAGCTTCAAAGACACAAAAACTGATAAAGCTCCTTAGTGGAGGAACGAAATGTATTTCAAGCGCCAAGAATAAGCCCTCTTTGAAGTTGACTTGTTATTCCCTTCCTGTTTAAAACAACACTAAGGAGTCTTCCTGTTTTAGTTTCAAGCTGTGTGTCTTTTGTCTCCTCCAAAACAGGACACCTGAATCAGAACTTGCTTACAAAGTTGATGAAACACTGCAGCCGCAAATAGAACAATTACAAATACAAAGAGGAGATTAGCGCAAGACAACATACACGTACATGTACGTATGTGCTCTGCTGTCTAAAACAATTAATTCACACTTCCAGATCTACAGACAGATGCCTGCTGTGAGATGAGTCAATAGTCATGCACTGTTGCCCAATACCAAGGGCGGCATTCTATACGTACAGACATGTGTCACGCCTGGCTCAACAACACTCCTTGGAAGTGATCATAGTCACACAGAAACATGCAAAGAAACTTCTGCTTTCTCCGTATATTGCTTGCCCTCTTCAAAATTCATTTGAACTGGGGCATGAGTGTAGCCCAATGCATCAGCTGGTTCCGTGATTAGCACTAGATAATCCGGGAACTAGGTGAAAGACTCCACAGTACACAGTGCACACTGCACACAACTAAATTGCATTTATGTCTCACCCATGCAAGGGGACAGACCCAAACTGCACCCCAAGGGAGCAGTGTGACGAGACGGCACCATGCTCAGTGTACCTCAGTCATGGAGGAGGATGGGGGAGAGTACTGATTAATTACTCCCCCCCCACTGACCTGGCAGGTCGCGACGAGTCGAAGCGGTGTAACAGCACAGCCCGTCCCCCTCGGGTCTCGAACCCGCCACCACCAAGTCAACACATCGGACAAACACACAGCCTCCCAAACACCCCCACCCACAGGACATCTCTTCTCTGCCCCTTCCTACACATTACATTACATTACATTGCATTTGGCAGACGCTTTATAACCAAAGCGACTTTCAAAATAGGACATAATCAAGCCGACATCACAAGCAAATACAAAGTGCACAGGAAATAGTGCAGTTGCAAAGAGGGGTTCGCTTTTTTTTTAAAGAGTGAATGAAGAGTAGAAAAAGAAGAACTCTAACAAACAGAGGCATAGGTCCAGAAGACGAAGCACACACCCATATGGATAATAAATGAAGGGTTTCATTGCAAAACGGTGTATCTCCATTTTTTGACTTTTGCATTTTATTATTGGAAATGACTGGTCCTATAAAATATGAGCGAATTCTTACCATTCAAATATTTGGAGAACATACTTTTTTAACCTATATAAAATGCATTCTGCAATGCAATTAAATGGAATGCCCAATACAATAATGTCAATATCCCAACATTCTACAAAAAAAACATACACACTATGCACACACACACACACACACACACACACACACACACACACACACACACACTTACTGTACCTTGGCCTCGATGGCCTTCTCTCTGCTCTCTGCGTTCCTGCGCAGCACCGTCAGCTCCAGGATCTCCTTGTTCAGGAAGTTGTTCTGGGACTTGTAGCCCTCCAGACTGTCCTGCAGGGGGCGACAAACAAACAAACCAGGGATGCATTTCTCGAAACTGTACTTGTTAGCCCGTTAGCAACTTGGGTAGTTGTCAATGGAAAATTGCATTGCAAACAGCAAAGTAGCGAACGTAGTTAGCAACTATGGTTTCAAGAAATGCACCCCAGCCTGCCTGTCAAACAAACAAAAAACACCACACACAAAACAAAACAAACAAGCACAACTGACACAGCACATACAGCACAGTAAACGCCACTATCACTGTCACCCAATCACACATCTTCACTATCACACATGTAATAATTAGCCTATCACTGTTACGTGAGGAGGACTATGACATCTGGTGTGGACTATGACATCTATTTAAAAGGAGAAGGTGTGCACACCAAAACAAAAATAATACACTGATGTACTGATCGTATACAGTGCAACTCGGAGCAGAGCAGTGTGAAGGCTATGCCATCGATGACGTTCATCATTCATGACTGCACATCTATGGCTTTCAATGTGATACTTAATACACCCCAGAAAGGAAATTGCTATTTTTATGCATAATTTTGCATAGATGTTGAATGCAGAATAGTAAGGTTAATTTACACATTGAATATTGTACTGCAAAAGGCAGCTCTTAAGTTTTCTCAGACACTCCCTGATCACTAAAACCTCCTTCCGTCCTCTAAATACCATGACCGTGCATAGCTGTGGTCATTCATGGCACTAAGACTTTCTAAGATGATGAAACTACAGTCATGTTCTTTCTTTCACTACAACTCCTCATTTCCTTCCTCGTTCCAGAACAGTGGGAAGTCAACAGGCATCACTCTTTCTCTCCATCTCTGCTTGCGCATTACATTTTCACAGGATTGAAAATGTGTTGGTGACAACATTTTCACTGTGATGTCGTGTTCCCCTTTTTCAGAACAATAGCATTTCCATCACTTCTGTAGCCATGCAATTTCCCCCAAAACAATATATTTCCAGCAAATTAACTTAGTGCGGCAAAACTGTGTTTGAGTGCTTTTCCATCACATGTCTCGCACTAACTGCTTGCAAATCAGCAAATCATCTTGTTGGTGATGGCAAAAGGGCTATACGTGGGTTCACAGTGTTTGTAAACATGATATTGTGAGGAAGGGAAGGGCAAGACACTGGCAGCCAACCACGTGAGTGAATTTTTTGACCGACAGCCAGCAGTTTCCAACAATCAGAAGTTGAGTTGTGCGCAGCTAGTTTCGCGCAGTCAGGGGGAAAACAAAAAATTAGAACCCCATGTATAGGTTCCCAACTCATTTCGGTAACACTTTATTTTAGGGATACATCTATTAGCACTAATACATACAATGTGCCTGTATAAGTAACTTGTAAGGCATGTACAAAGCAAAATCAAACATTTGTTAGGCATGTATTCGCAAATGTCTTGTTCATGCACAATAAGGGATTTATTAACAATTTAACCTTAGTAAGGACCTAGTAGGCCTTAGCGTTTGCTTAGTACATGCCTTACAAGTTACTTATGCAGGCATTAACATTGCATGTATTAGTGCTTAGAGATGTATCCCTAAAATAAAGTGTTCCCTACTAATTTCTTACCTTCAGATTGCCGAGTTCGTGCTGGTCCCGGTAGCCAGTAGGGGAGCCCGCCTCCCCCTGCGACCCGGCGTCGTCACCTCCTGACTGGGACAGCTTGATGATCACCTCGTCCTTAGCCTGGATGGTCTCCATCAGCATGCCCAGCTGCTCGTTGATCTCACCCACCTTCCAATTGGTAAACACAGTAAACGGCAAAACGGGACTGCGTTTACATAATGCCACTTCTTAACCCATTTTGTCCTAAGCCCTTTTTGGAAAAGGGTGCCCTCTGCCTATTAAATCCTAATAAATATCTCAGCCCCTGAAGCACACACAAACATGAAATGAGTTACATTTAAAAGCCAAGATCCTCCTCTTGCATTGTAATGTGTTCATTCAGCTCTAACATACCCACATAGTTAATAAAACAGCTAAAATCTCAAAATCCTGAAAAACCTGTATATGTGTCTCCAGGACACAATGGGTTAATTCACTAAGAACTTAAGAACTTAATCCACCAAGAACGCTTAGGACCAAATCCACACTATAAATGGGTAGTAAATTGATGCTTAAATGTTCAAATGAACAGTACAGAACAGTGCCTTGTGTTTGCATGTGTGTGTGTGTATTTGTATGTGAGTGTGTGTATGTGTGTGTGTGTGTGCGCGTAGTAAATTGATGCTTCAATGTTAAAATCTTTGTATTATGCAATGATTAATGACCTTTATGGGCCTACCTTGTGTGTGTGTGTGTGTTTGTATGTGTGTGTTTGTGTGTGTGTGTGTGTGTGTGTGTGCGTGCGCGTGCGGATGCATGTCTGTGTGTGTGTGTGTGTGTACCTTGTTCTTGAGCGTCTTGAGCTCCTGCTGGAGGCTCTCCTTCTCCAGCCCCAGGCGCTCCATGTGTCCGCACAGGGCCTGGATGTGACCCTCGCGCTCCTGCCGCCACGCCTCCGCCTTGGCCTGCGCCGCCTGGGCATATGCGTCTCCGGCACCATCCCCCCTCAGCCCTGCCCCTGGCCCAGGCCCTGGCTCTGCCCCTGCTCCTCCAGCTCCAGGTCCTCCTTTAGCCTCTGGAGCGCCGCCTGGTGGCAGGGGTGGGGGTGGCGGCGGCCTGTGTCCCACCGGAGCCGGGCCCGGGCCGGGGCCGCACTGAGAGCCGCGCAGCGTCTGCTGCAGGAGGCGCACCAGCTCCTGGCAGAGGAGGCAGAGGGGGGAGAGGATTAGACAGCAGCCACCCCAACGCACGCGGAACCCAGAACCAGAACCAGAACCAGAACCAGAACCAGAGCCAGAGCCAGAACCAGAACCAGAGCCGGGCATCTCTCCTCTCCTTCGGTACCAGAAGCAGCTCAGGTATGGAGTTTATTTTGTGCCAATAAGTTTAAAGAAGACTTTTATAATTGCAAGCAAAATATAGCAATTCAAAATTAAAAAAAAATAATAATAAATAAAATAAATAATATTCAAACGAAAAAAAAAACAACAATATAAAAAAGTGAAATGGTGTGAAATATCTGCCTTCCCTTAAATATTGTCTCCCTCTCAGTTTTGGTTGTTGACGTTTTCTTTGATCAAGTCTCCAGCTTTCTCGTTTGTGCTCCCTGACTTTTTGTTTGCGATTTACAGTACTCAGGTACCGTATAGTAGATAGTCCAAGAGGCCAAGAGGTGAACACAAAGGGCTCAGAGAGACAAAATCCCAAATCAAATCTCACACACATGCATCCAATTAAGACTTGTTTCTAGTGCAGGTTCCAAAACAATTAAGTCCATAGGTGGTGAAAAAAAGAGACAAAACCAGCTAGAGAAATGCTCCAAAGCCAGGCATCTCTGCTTGGGCATCAGGAACAACCGTGAGCAATTATAGGCTAAGAGTTGCGACCCACTAGAGAAATGCTCTGAGTCTAGTCATCTCCAACGCCACGCAGGTAATCCAGGTCGAAAGGTGAGCAAAAAAAGAATAAAAAAATCAAACGTTCAAAAAAAATGTCTAAATGGACCAGACGAGGCAGAGACATGGGACAGCAGAGACAGCATGCGGTAGATCCTTCAAAGGAGCACCAAGACTGACAGAAGGGGATGTTACAGGGCTGGCTGAAAGGCCTGATAAGAACGAACCGGAAGAGACAGCCCAGGTCTAGACCAAACCAGGTCTGATGTATATGCAGGTGGTCCTAGCTGATCCCTTGAGGGGGTCGGTACAGTACTGACTCAACGACACCCCGAGACTGATACCAAGGGGCGGTCCTAGGGGGCGGTCCTAGGGGCGGTCCTAGGGGGCGGTCCGACTAGCAGCTACCATGAGGGGATGAGAGTACTCCGAAACTCCGGCCCCCAAAGGCATCAAGGAAATCACCATTTAGCGTTATTGACATGTTCTATTCATGCTATTACCACACTAATGCAATAATATCGTCGCATTAGCATTTTTCACAGCAGTTATAAGTGTTTTATTGCTGCTTACGCACTGTTGTTTTTTCATCGGGGGCAGGGACGCGTTTGGGGATGGGGGTTGCTGTAGGGGGCGTCGCCCTGGGCGCCAGTCATTGTAGGATCGCCACTGCTTTTTTTGGAAAAAAGGTTCGCACACTTTGGATTTTTTCTTCTTTAAGTTATTTTTTCTTCTTTTTATTCATCCATTCATTGGCAATGACGTTTCGACCTCTCGGTCTTCCTCAGATTCACTAACAAACACAGGCTTGACACATTATCTACAATAATGTGTTCAGCACTGTTCAGGGATTGTGCACAAGTAACTCTCTACAAAGGATTGCTACTGCTGACACCTGAGACCGAGACCGCTCCCTCTACTGCTGTCCACCCTGCCCTCCCCTCTGATTAGGTGTTAACACTGATTGATTATTGCTGATTATAATTCAATCAGGGGGTTGGAGAGAGGGATATGTGTATTGATGGGTAAAAGTCTGTTACTTTCTGTCAGGAGTGTTAGAAAGTAAATATTTACAAAGAGTTTAAGATTATTTGGGACGTGTTGGAGGGTGAGCGAGGCAGCCAGCTCAGCTGATCTTGGTGATCTCAGGGTTGGTCTCTCTCTCTCTCTCTCCCTCACGGTGTTCGCATGGGAGGCATCCACTCACACACAAGTGTCTTGGATGACATAATAATGCAATCATGCCTGCTTAGGTACTGAAGTAAGGCCTCGGGCATCAGCAGGGACTTGGAGGAAAACACAGGAAGGAAGGAAGGAAGGAATGGAAGGAAGCGAGGGAGGAAGGGAGGTAAAGTCAATCAGGAAATCTTGTCAAATTTTAACCAATTGTGTGCTGAGTTGAGTTGAGACTTTTCACTTTCTACTTGGGGAAAGCCAGTCATTAAACCTTCGATGGAACACAAGGTCACTGTATACCTCTTATTTTATATGTTCAGTTCTCCCAGTGTTTTGAATAAGGAGCTACAAGACTATGTTTGTAAAATGCTCTGATGGGCCCCTGGGCCAGACAACAAGAAAGACAACTGAAGTAGTTGAAGTGTTGGGTGTACGTCCAATAAAAGTAAATGGAAGAAGTAGGAAGAAATACCTCACTATCTTGCTTATTCTCATCACTAAAAAGTTTAAAGCACTGTTTCCATACACTGTCAGTCTTTCCCACACCATCTACTTTATTTGTAACCCCAGCAATGCAATTTCTTTCTCACTGACAGTATAGGTCTGGATGATGCAATCGAGGAGATGCCCGTATTCCTCCAACACCCTGGGGGGACTTTCCAAACAGCTATTTTCTAATCTGCTTTAGAGAAAAAGGGCCAAGTCAAAGCCCTTTCCCAGTGTGTAGACAAAAAATTACAGAGCAATGGCTGAAATAAGATCTGAATTCATTGCGTTTCATTCATCCCAGAATTGGCCATAAAAACCAAATGTACGTAACTGGCTGCAGACAAACCAAACGTAATTTGCAAATGTAATTACACCAATTCAAGCCAATTCAAGAGCTATTAAATCAAGAGCAGCAGGTCAAGGGATACTCTTTCAGGGCACCAGAGGAGGTGCTGTAAGCCCAGGATAGGTATTGACAGAAAAGATACTCCATCCTGCAGTAGGCTGGAAGAGATTCGAATCTTTCTCAATGGGATGGGGGATAAAGTAAGAATAAAATAGAATGACAGAATAAAAGTGTTTTAACAACAAGCGTTAAAGAGATTACTCAGACTGAAATGCATCAAAGGACAGTTTTTTGGATGATTGGGAGTATAAAGGATTAGTTGACTTCAGGATCACATCAATCAGGTATGAGGCAAAAACAGACCTGCAAAACATTTCACTCTGGATAGTGCCTTTAAGGAACTATACATCAGGATATGCACAAATACACTTTTAGTTTGCGTAATTATATCTATGCTCAGGACCGGAACTATACCTGATTCAGGACTAAAACATTATCTATATTCAGTTAATACTTTCATCTACTTAATTTCCTCTCAACTGATATCTCCAAGAAAACACATGACTAATGAATCCATTGTAAATGATAAGAAAGCTGTTCATGCTGCTTTCTACTGAAAATCATTAGTCAATAAACCTGAGCAATGGCAGTTCTCCTAAACTCCGTTGTAAACAGATTCCATTGCAACAGTTGGGGACAACACAAGAACATTTACGGTACTTGTTAAACTCAGTCTGAACCAAATTGCCTCGAGTCTGTGCTTCAGAACCTCGACTTGATTGCCAGTTCTATTGCACTTTCCGGCAGTGGACATCAGTAATTTGACGGCCAAAATAGCACAAGGCATCAAATGCATATTGGTATTTTGTTTGCTTGTGTTTTCTTGAGTGTGAAAGTGGTGAGTTTGGTAGAAGATTAGTGAGCCATAAGTGTTTTCAACACACACCACAAAACAATAACGCCTCTCCATACAAGTCAAAGTCACACACAGGAGAGAAACACACATACTCTACTCTACAATAAAAAAGTCAATATGTGTGTTATAAATCCTTATTGTATAAGGTATTGTATAGAAAAGGATTACATGTTTAATACTGCTTAGTTACTGAGGAGTTACTGTTTGATTATTTGGCATTGAGGAAAAGGAATCTACAGCTTGTCAGGTGATGGAGTGAACATAGACCACGTTACCTGTGAAGACTAACCACTAGGCTGAAATGACACAAAAGACAAAAGAGAAAACATTGTAGGGCAAGGTTGTGTGCTATGAACCAGTATACAGTAAGAACTATGTAGAGATATACACGTACATAATGTCTGCCATTGCTTCTGTAACCTCTTCCTTTTACCCCGACATACACATGCCACAAGTTAGGAGTGGGTGAACTTAATAGGCAACCAAAATCCTGCAGCAGATATCTACACAATCACAAACACAGTACACACTTACACAAAGTACACACACATGTGTGTTATGAGGAAGGAAGGAACTCACCGTGACAAATATCAGTTAGTCATAAACACTCATAAACACACACGCACACGCACACACACACACACACACACACACACACACACACACACACACACACACACACACACACACACACACACACACACACACACACACACACACACACACACACACACACACACACACACACACACGCACACACATCCAGTAGACAGGTGATGTGAGGCTGTCAGTTTGGCACTGAGAACAGACATTTTAAAAGCCATGCTGAGAGAGATAGTGGCCTATTTATTGCCCATCTCTCCCCTAAGATTGAAAGCAACTGTCAGACCAGTGAACTACACCTCTTGGCTAGCATGGCATAGCACCCCACCACCTCGCCTCAGTGAAGAGCACTGTACTGCTGTACAAAATTACTACAGATTTTGCCAAAATTGAGTTCTCATACTGAAAATTGTCTTCATAACACATAAATGATGTGACAAAGAATAATGGTCCAAATGTTTCCCGCTTCAGATGTATTGCTATGCCAAATTTGCAGTAACTACAATATCCAACCTGATGATAAAACTTTGAAGTCATAAGTGCCAACGTTGGTGTAGCTACTGCACTTTGCCATTGTAGGGCAATGTGGTCTTCCCTTTCTTTGCTATATTTAGTAAACAAAGTACCTGTTTAAAACCCAGTGTGTCATTTCTGTAGTTCATTTCCAAAATGTATCCTGCAAAATGTATTACTTTGAAACATTGTTGGGCTTATTGCCTTTCTTATGACAGACTGACATGAAAAACTTGGTAAAGAGAGATAGGGAAGGATCGGCACATAATTTCGGGTCGGACTGGAACGCGGGTCCCCAGATTTATGGTACGGCTCCTTAGCCCACTGAGTCACAGTGCCCCTGAAGGTGCTGGAAGTTCTATTACTCGGATGGCCTTGCACACCACCATATGACATTAGTAACAGTCCTTACAATCAACTGTTTGCTGATCCCGGGGGTTGACACATCTGCAAGTGAGCTGCATATCTATGGCGCCCCTTCCTTCGGCCATGTTGATTATTTACCTTCTGGCCAGCGAGCTCCTCCCGGAGCCGCGTCTGCTCCTCCTGCATCCTGGACAGCTCCTCCTGCTGGCTCTGGAGGCGTAACTGCAGCTCCGAGCTCTGCTTGCTGCCGTTGCACTCCACCTGTGAGGGCGACAGGTCGGCACTGCCGCTGCGGCCGGACCCGGAGCTGCCTCGCACTGAGCCCAGCAGCCCGTCCCGCAGGAAGGGACGCTTCATACGACCCCCCGTGCTCCGGAAGTCAAACGTGAACGCCGAGCCGATGGAATCTTTGTGGGCAGGGGAGGGGGGAAGAAGGAGAAACAGGAAGTGAGGGACAGACTGTCAGATCATGGGGGAGAGAAGTTAAGTTAAGTTAAGTTAAGTTAAGTTAAGTTAAGTTAAGTTAAGTTAAGTTAAGTTAAGTTGCCTGTCCTGTCTTGCACTTTGTCAGTCTGTAAAATGCCAGTCCTGTGTATGTCCATGTCTTGGCATGGTATAGAGAGAGAAATGTAATAATTAATAAATGTTTAATTTTCCTTGTATGACTTGTGCATATGAAAAAAGTGACAATAAAAGCTGACTTGACGTAAGTGCATAGAATTGGGTGTCAGCGAGAGATGGAGGTGGAGTACATGCTAATATTGATTGAAGTCCTGCAACTCATCGCATAAACATAGACATACACACACAAATGTGCACACGCACGCACGCAGGCACGCACGCAGGCACGCACGCACGCTCACACGCACGCGCGCACACACGCACGCACACACGCACACACATACGCGCGCAAACACACACGCGCGCACACGCACACGCACACGCACACACACTTAGAGCAACAACATACAGCTGCGCTGGGGGTCCTCACGTCTGTGGAAGTGCGAGGAGGGGCTGTCCCTCCGCGACGGCTCTGTGCTGCTGGGTGGTCCGGCTCCGCCTCCGTGGTGCTCCTTGGCTGCTGGGTGGGTCGGGTGGTCCAGCATCTCCCAGTCCTCAGCGCTGCCGGAGGAGCCGATGCTGCTGGCGCCGGTGGCGGTGGCCTGCTGTTGGGAGGCCGTGTAGAAGACGCTCCGCCTGTTCTCACCGCCGCGCTGCCGCAGGTGGGACATGGAGTTCCTGACGGACGGAGGAGAGCAAATGGGGAAAACATGAACACCTACTGTGGGAACATCACGGCAGAGAGAGAGAGAGAGAGAGAGAGAGAGAGAGAGAGAGAGACAGAGACAGAGACAGAGAGAGGGACACGGAGAGGGAGAGAGAGAGAGAGAGAGAGAGAGATAGACAGAGAGATACAGAGAGACAGAGAGAGATAAGTGCCTGTTCTCACTGACTTGCTGATGCTGCAAACATCAAATCATAAATTAACTACATGTATGCACAGAGTGAGAACGATAGAGAGAGAGAGAGAGAGAGAGAGAGAGAGAGAGAGAGAGAGAGAGAGAGAGAGAGAGAGAGAGAGAGAGAGCGAAAGAGAGAGAGGGAGAGAGAGCGAGAGAGAGAGAGAGAGAGAGAGAGAAAGAGAGAGAGAGAGAGAGAGAGAGAGAGAGAGAAAGAGAGAGAGAGAGATGGAGAGAGAGAGAGAGAGAGAGAGAGAGAGATGGAGAGAGAGAGAGAGAGAGAGAGAGAGAGAGAGAGAGAGAGAGAGAGATGGAGAGAGAGAGAGAGAGAGATGGAGAGAGAGATTGAGATTTTAAAAAGTTCTTTATTCACAATAAGGTTGTTTTACAATCACCCCATGGCAGATAGCCAGGGTCAAGCAATACATATAATCAGCAAATAGATTAATCTACAGGAAATAGCTGAAGTGCAGTTCCTCATTCAGTACAGAGCACAAAGCATTTTTGTAACACCACCTTGCTTCAAATGTTTCCAAATCATTCATGAGTTTAAAAAAACGAAAATCAACAAGGACCCTTGACTTAACCAGTGAAGGAAATACATCTGAAAGCTCAGTTCCAGGTATTTCCTCCACTCTGTTCCTCCTGGGTAACATAAATTGCCATCTTGGCTTCACCCAGAATGAAATTGATCAGTCGGCATACATTTTGTTTACGCTTTACATACCTAAACCCAAGAATAAAGGTCTCTGCAGAGAATTCTTCATTGCAATGATCGAAAAACTGCTCCAAGCTAGCAAACAGTGGTCGCAATCGTGTACATTGTAAAAAAGCATGAAATACTGACTCCCTCTGGTAACAGAAGGGACACTCCTGGCCAACAGTTGGATTTAAAACAGAGACAAAAGTATTCACAGCAATAGCCCCATGAAGAATTCTCCACTGCAAATCACCCAGTTTCTTAGGTAATGGTGGTTTATAAAGTGCTCTCCACTCAGGCTTTACATTGACACTTAACTTTAGAACATTGCGCCAGGGTGTGTCAACTCTACTTGCGAGACATTTTTTGTTTAAAACCTTAACACACGCATTGTACAACTGTTTCCCCGACGCACCACTCAAAGTAAGGCCAGGTAGGTTAGGCTTAGAGCATGACCCACTACTCTCGTCAAGTATGGGCGAAAGACTTAAGTCAGGAAACTCATCAAATTCATCTGGATGAGCCACTCCTGCACTGTAGTCCTTGAGTAGCTTTGACTCTTCTGCAGTGCAGCTAGTGCGCCACTTATCCAGTAGCTTTGAGGCCACACGCGTGCATCTCAGTCCCATAGAGTCCGCAAAGCTCCTCACATCTTTGAACTCAGCTCCTGCCCGGATAACTACATCCTTCAAAGTCACAATCTTGGAATCGAGGAGCCTCCTCTGAAAAGTGGGAAAGTCCGATAAGGATACGTCCATCCTCGCACCCCCCACCACCGGCTGTTGTAGCAGCCAGTGTAAGGAGTTGGTTTGCTTCTGCCCTTGTATGTGGAACAAGCCCCATATTTTTAGAGTGGTACGATAAAATGGAGGCATTTTAGAACAGTCAACCCTCTGCGGCACAGTTAAAAACAGTGACTTATCTAGCCCCAACCCTGCACAAGTTCTTAAAACAGTACAGCTGAGAAGTTTCCAAGCCACAACAGTAGGCCCAGTCAGGAGCTTTTTCACAAATTGCAATCTGAACGCTGCAGTCCTACTATGAAAATTAATGAGACCATGCCCACCCTCATCTTTTGGTAGAAACAAAATAGGTTGTGGTACCCAGTGGTAGTTATCCCAAAAGAAATTTACAACTACAGATTGCAATTTGTTTAAGAGATCAGGTGGAGGGTCCACACAGGCCAGACGGTGCCAACAAGGATGATGCCACCAAGTTATTTATGATGAGGACCCGTCCCCTGTAAGACATCTTTGGCAATAACCATTTCCATTTCTCCAGACGCCCATTCACACTTTCAGCCATCCCCTCCCAGTTTTTCTGCATAACAATGTCATTCCCCAAGAAGACACCCAAATATTTAAAACCATCTTTTTTCCAACATAACCCATCTGGGAGTGTTGGAGCCCCATCTGCCCATTGACCCAGCAATAGAGCCTCACTTTTGGCCCAATTAACTCTGGCCGAGGAAACAGTATTAAAATCCTTGAGAATTTTAATGGTCACCTCTATGTCCCTGTCCCCTCTCAACCATCAAAACCAAGTCATCAGCGTAGGCAGACAGCCGTATGGGGTTAATGAACTCAGGTAAAACCACACCACTTAATGCCCCCCTTAGCTTATTTAAAAGAGGCTCTATTGCTAAGGAATACAGCATACCAGACAGTGAGCAACCCTGGCGTATCCCCCTACCAACCTTGAAGGGAGCACTTAAACCACCATTAATTTTCAGTATACTCTCCACATCATTGTACAGAACCCTGATCATGTTTACAAAGCTTTCGCTGAATCCAAAAGCAAGTAACGTGTCCCATAGGTACTTAAACTCCACGAGATCAAAGGCCTTAGTCTGATCTAAAGACACCAACCCCAGGTCGATCCCCAAATGTTTAGAAACATGTATCATGTCACGGATTAATGATACATTGTCAAATATTGATCTACCGGGAACGCAGTAACTTTGGTCCGGATGGATAACCTGGTCCATTACTTTGGACAGTCTACTGGCCAAAACTTTAGACAATAATTTAAAATCACTACACAGGAGTGACACAGGCCTCCAGCAGCGGATATCGGTGAGGTCACCTTTTTTAGGGAGAAGTGTGAGGACCGCCCGGCGCGACAGCTCACCGGTAAGCGCCCCCTAGTGACACTATCACTGAGCACAGCAAGCAGATCCTCTCCTATCTCCGACCAGAAAGCACTTATAAAAGTCAACTGGGATGCCATCCAGGCCAGGAGCCTTTCCGCATTCCATCCCCTGAAGAGCTTTCTCAAGCTCCCCAAGTGTCAGGACGGCATCAAGCTCGGGAATGGACTCGACTGCAACCTGAGGCAAATTACTCAGAAAAAGGCCATCAGACCCCCCATCCTTGAGTTCACTCCTGTATAGATCTTGGTAGAATTGTGTAGCTCTTTTGCGAATTTCAACATCATCTGTCAATAGAGCTCCAGATTGAGATTTTAATGCATGAATAAATCTTTTCTGGCCATTTTTCTTTTCTAGACTAAAAAAGTATTTAGACGGGACATCCATCTGCTCTACACCCCGAAACCTTGAACGGACCAAAGCACCCTTGGCACTAATTCCCAGCAGCTCAGTTAACGCATTCTTCTTTTTTAGCCAGATCATTAATTTCATCTTCATTCCCAGTAGAGAAAGCCAGCATCTGAATTTCTTTTAGTTCCTTCTCCAAAATATCTATAGACTGGGCTCTGTCTCTTGTGATGTTTTGAGTGTACTGTTTACAAAGTTGCTGAATTTGTATTTTACCAACATCCCACCATTGTTGTAATGAGACAAAAGAACTCTTGCTTCCCTTAAAATCTGCCCAAAAAGTTTTAAAAACCTCCTTGAAATGTTTGTCATGGACGAGGGATGAATTAAAGTGCCAATAAGCACTTTTAGGCTTGACATCTTTCAAAGTGACACTACAATACAATAGCCAATGGTCAGAAAACCCCACAGGAACGATTACACAATTTCTAAAAATATTCAAATGATGTTTGTAACAATAAAATCTATCAAGCCTAACCATGGAAATCATGTTGCTATGAGTATGTGTCCAGGTATACTGCCTTTGTTCTCTGTGAATGGTTCGCCATACATCACTTAAATCATGTGTGTGAATGCATTGAATAAGTGTTCTACGTGACAGCATGTGTGGTTCTGAATGGTTTCTGTCAATATCACTTTCTGTACAATTGTAGTCCCCACCAACAAAAAGATATTCATCACTGCTACACCCAGCTATCAGGGTGGATAACTGACTCAGAAAACCCACCCTCTCTGACGCGTTAGTAGGAGCATATACACAAATTATATTTAACACATGATTCTCAAAAAGTGCTCTAACTTTAAGTAGTCTTCCTGGAATTACTTCCAACAACTCATAGGAAATTGGCATAAAATTATTTGCAAATAATATAGCAACACCACCGCTAACAGAAGTATTATGACTTAGCAGAGAGAGCCCGGCCCATTCTAAACCCCATTCTGCAGCGTTAACCAAGTCACTATGCGTCTCTTGCAGGAGAGCGACGTCGAGGCGCTTCACCTTTAACAGTTCATAAAGCTCTGCTCTTTTAAGTGGGTCTCTTGCCCCGTTCACATTCAAGGAAGCAATGCGAACCTCACCCATGAAGAGCAAAATTAAAAGGAAAAGAAACATAAACATAATGTTTTCAAATAGGCTCGTTTCCATCTTCATCAGTGCCATACAGCTGATTATGCACCTTTGTAATAATCTTGCGCAACCGGTGATATTCTCGTCTGTTAACCAGACCATCTGCTATGAACAATTTTGCTTTGGTCAAAAACTGCTCAACATCCGGAAAATACTGTTCAATTTGGACGTTTTTAGCATGCTTAGTTCGGGCTAGGAAGTTTTTCACGTCTTCTACAGTGTACACTTGGGAAGTAAAACCACTCGTGGGAATACTACAGTTAATGCTGCAGTCCGAGTCAAATTCGCTTTCTGTTTCCGTTTCAACTTCCCTGGCTGCACTTCTTAATTTTGCAGATTTACTGGTCACCTTGGCCGTTTTATTTTTTATTTCATTTAGAGGTGGGCTCCGCCTCCTCTTCTGTCTATTTTTAGGCACTTTAAAAATTGGGGATACTTCCTCTGCTTCCATTTGAGAACCTTCGTCCTCAGCATCATTGTCATCCGACTTATCCCCCTTATCCTCAGCCACGCAATCAGCTGGTGCAACTGTGCTTTGTGCTGGCTCCGTCGGAGCACTGCCCTCCTCAACCAAACCCGCGGGTGAGCTTTGAGGAGGGGAGGCCTCCGGCGGTGGCACCGTACCTTCCCCATTTTCATGACCCCTCTCCGTGTTAGTATTAGCGGCAGTAGAAGCATTCGAGGCAGTAGGATTCCCCTCTGCCTCCTCAGAAGGGGCACCCTCCCTCCCCACACCTCCGGTAGTGGAATCATCTCTTCTTTCAGGACATACCCTCACTAAATGACCATTTTGACCGCATCCAAAACACTTCATCACGCTAGACGAGACATAAATAGGATAGACGAATCCATCCACAGTCACATTCAGCGTCAAGTCAAGATCCTCACGACTATTGTTTAACGTCATATAGACAAAACGTCTGAAGGACACGACATGTTTCAATTGTGCGGAGTTAGTGGAAATTGCGATCTTCCTAATGGGCGAAATTAACTTTCCGTAACGGGACAGAGTTTTTGTGAGAAACTCATCTTTGACAAAGGGGGGCACATTAGATATGATCACTTTTTTTGATGGTGTCGATAAGGGGAAAACAGAGGTGAATATGTCATTGATAACCACACCCTTCTCCACAATGGAGTTTGCGAGCTCCACAGTTTCCAAAAACAAAACTACCGCACTATTCATCCGAGCGGCAGAGAGTATTTTATCGTGACCAACCACCTCTCCCACTGCTAAACTGCAATCATGAACACTTGCGCTGGAGTTAATCTTGACCCCATGGCGCCGAGTCAGAGATTCAAACACTTCTCTACCTGAGGCCGCCATCCTGCCTGTACGGCAGGGCGCCCCGGTGCGAGAAATCACTCCACAAAACCGCGAAACCCACGAACCACTAAACAACACCACTCAACGCGTAAGTAAAGTAGTAAACATGGCAAAGAAAGAAAAATAGAAAAGATAGAAAAGGATCAGAGACCCTGGCACAGCGGCCGCTCTCAGCACTCGCTCTCACACACACACACACAAGCTCCACCCACACCGCGCAGACGCAGAGAGAGAGAGAGAGAGAGAGAGAGAGAGAGAGAGAGAGAGAGAGAGATGGAGAGAGAGAGAGAGAGAGAGAGAGAGAGAGATGGAGAGAGAGAGAGAGAGAGAGATGGAGAGAGAGAGAGAGAGAGAGAGAGAGAGAGAGAGAGAGAGAGAGAGAGAGAGAGAGAGAGAGAGAGAGAGAGAGAGAGAGATGGAGAGAGAGAGAGAGAGAGATGGAGAGAGAGAAGGAGAGAGAGAGAGAGAGAGAGAGAGAGAGAGGAGGAGAGAGAGAGAGAGAGAGAGAGAGAGAGAGAGAGAGAGAGAGAGAGAGAGAGAGAGAGAGAGAGAGAGAGAGAGAGAGATGGAGAGAGAGAGAGAGGCCTGTTCTCGTTGATGCAGCCGGTGGACAAGGACTTCCTGTGAGGAGGTCAAGAGGAAGTCAGAGGTGTGAGGAGTGTTAAGGTGTTGTGAAATCATGTTAACCCATCTTGAGGAGTGTTAAGGTGTTGTGAAATCATGTTAACCCATCTCTCAATGCTAACCATCAGTTCACAATACACAGCCCCAGTTTACTAAGTATGAAAAGCTGCAATCAGCAATATAGGAGTCCATTAAAATCAGTCAGGAGGAGTTAAATATCATCTGAGTGCATGTCATCTTGCATATAGAGTAGTAGCCACTGGTGATGTGTTATTAGAATTACTCTGAGCTGATGCTTTTATCCAAAGCGACTTACATATTTTGCTTATTTGAAGCACAGGGTATTGGTTACAGTCCCTGGAGCAGTGTGGGGTTAGGTGCCTTGGTACAGGGTATTGGTTACAGTCCCTGGAGCAGTGTGGGGTTAGGTGCCTTGCTCAAGGGCACCTCAGCCATGGAGTGAGATAGGGAGTGGAAGGGTGGGATTTGAACCTGCAACCCTCTGATCTGAAGCCCATCTCCTTAACCACTGGGCCACGGGTACCGTGTTTCCTTGAGAGGACCATGCAAGGCCAATCTCCATTGGTCACCCACTCAATCACACCTTGGAGAGCTCATAGAAGTCGCATCATATGAGCAAAAAATAAGTGGCTATTGCTACATGAATAACTAACACATGTAGACCAGGGCTTGACACTGGCACCTGTCAACCGGCCAAATGCTGGTAAAACTTGGCTGTGGCTAGTAAAAATTACAGTGCCACTAGCCAATGTGGCAGGTACCTTATTCAACGGTATGACACATCAGAATAGCATTTATTCTGCATTTTACGCCTTGTGTATCAATTGTTTCTATTTACGTTCAAGAAAAAGCTCAGTTCCTCAGTTATTATTTGTTTGATTTATTGCCATTTAGAAAGCTATGCACTCATCTGATTGCTTTAACACCTCATCTTCTGAGGTTAGATGAACAGCGTCATGATAAAGAAAAAAACAATATCACATTTGTGGCTAGTAGAATAGCTGGATGGCTAGTTACTCAGGAAAACCACTAGCCACATGGCAGGCAAGCGGAAAAGTTAGTGTCAAGCCCTGATGTAGACAATAAGCTGTTGTGATGTACGACGTACTGTGTGACTGACTGAAGACTTCACAGAGTCATGTCTGAAAAGGCGTCCCTTATTGCCGTAACATGCCACACTGAAAAAGGCGTCCCTTATTGCCGTAACATGCCACACTGCAGACCAACCCCTGTCTGGCCTGTGGCTGTGCTGCTGGCATGGGTATCAGGAAGTGTCAACATTATTTTTCAGTGCCCCATCATGCAGTGAGTGACCACATGGTTTTACTTTTTTTACAGCCCAGGCTACACTGGATGTACTGTACTGTACTGTACGCTACAGTAAGTTACATTGTTAATACACCACAAGGCCAACAGCTAATGTTACCCCATTTTTACCGCATGCTTGTTGGATGAGTGTGCAAGCATCAGAAGGCTGCAGCGGGCATGAAGCCCATCTTATAACTTTTGCAAAGATAAAAAAGCAGAGTGCATAATTACAACACGGCTGCAGCACACAGAATGGAGCATCAAATAAGAAAGACAGTGGAGAATAAAAGAGTAAAAAGACAGCAACAGAGAAAGAGCCGAAAAAACAAGAATTAAAAAAAGGAGAAGATTTCAAAACAGGATGCCGTAATTGGACACCTGGGTTAACAGCAGATACCAAAAGAGGAAGTAGGACCTGGATATTCTAAACTCTGCCACATCATGACTACAGTAGAACATCACACCTGCTCTCATAAAACAACCCTCGCCCAAACCGACACACTTCTAATCCACCAAATTAATAAATGTTTAATAAATTAATAAATGTTTTAAATGGATTAATAAATCTTACTGTACCCTACTACTCAGCTAATGGTTCAGACACATGCGTTTTCACAATGTAACACAAGTAACCTTGTTTTTTTAAGGAACATCAAACCTGTCAAGGGACAAAAGATGGAAATTAGCCTCATGGCTACAATCTTGTGTATTTAGCATTTTTGTTTAAATGCTGGTAATATAGGCAGTCCCTCTTTAAAGAAATAAACTTGTAAAACTTGTATGTTAATCTCTAGCCCATTACAAAGGGTGCTGGAGGTGTTTGCTAGCTTAAGTTTTTCAATACTTGAGAACAAATGTGCCTTGCCGTTCACCATCTACAGTCAAAGCTCATGACATACCTGCTGGCCTCAACCACAATTGGCTAGTAATGCAATAACAAAATGAAACAGAAACTCGCAATATTTAGCAATTTTGCTTACTTGTCCAGTCGATTTAAGATCTAATTGACTTTCCGTGGCCCTTGAATTGAAATGAGTTTAACACCCCTGACCTAATTGTTTCCATTTCGTCCACTTTGGCTGTGGCAACGATAAAAGGCAATGTATAGTAGTAGTAGAGTAGAGTAGAGTAACTTTATTAATCCCCAGGGGGAAATTCAGGTATCCAGTAGCTTACATAAATACACAAATACACAAATGCCCACATGGACATTTCAAGACACAAATAACACAGGAATAGTCAGGGAGGGGAAAATAAAAATAAAGATAGTTAAGATAAAGAATGTGAAAAAGTAATATGTAAGAATGTGAATGTATAATATGTATAATAACAACAGAGTTGTTCCACAATAAAAGCGGCTCACCCCTTCAAACATGGCTGTTATGGCAGTGTAGTTGAAGGTGAAGATTGTGCACATCCCAGGAAATGTGCATGTTTTCATGTTTTCTGCACTGAAGGGTAACAGAACTTTGAAAAAG
>NC_085860.1:56206568-56219068 GCF_034702125.1 Engraulis encrasicolus | reverse complement strand
ATATATGTTTGAAAGTGCTTATGTCCCTTAGCAGTAATGTTGTCATTAATCTGTGCAACTGATATAGAAAATGTGATTGTTGAGCTTCATAAGTAGGATTTTATGAGTCACTGTGATACAGACTGACACTTTTTTCATCATAAATCCCTGTAACGTCTGATTTGAATATAGTCACCCTCCTTACACAAGACTTCCTTCTCCAGAGATAATCCCTAGTGTATGTTCATAGGATTTTTCCAACACATAAGGGATCAATAGCGCAAAAACACTTTCAAAACAGTCAACCGTGTTACTCAACTGTGTTACGGTCAACAGTGCAGGGGAACAAGTCGGCACTTTTTTAGGAGAAAAAAACAGAGCAGACAAACCCATCTCCCTAGAACACAAATTATTTTGTTTGTTTGTCTGTCAATATGGATATAAATTGGCAACTCAACTGTCATCAGTGTTGCCAGATTGGGCTGGTTCCCGCCCAATTGGGCTGCTTAGGATGGCCGTGTGCGGGTAAAAATGGCATCTATCAGAAAAACCTTCCCACTGCCATATAAATCAATAGAATTGGGCGGGTTTTTAGGGCGGATTTTGATCATTTTTTGGGCTGGAAATCATCAGCCTCATCTGGCAACCCTGACTGTCATACTTAATTGTAACACCATTGACGGTAACACCGTTGACATTTCAACCATTTTTATGGTGTTGTGCTAACTGAGGACCTCAGAAGTTCCACCACAACACCTTAATCAATTCATGTATCTGTATGCTTTATCTGTGTTTTTCTACATGTGATTTCTAATTCAGATTCTTATGAATATGTTGATAACACTGTTGACAGGCAATTTTCCCGCTATGAGAACATGAAAAAGAATGGATTAAATTATGGAAGGATGGAGCTCAAAATTTGCCAAAAAGTCTTCCCGTATCCTGCCAAAGAGGTTATGACATCACGTGATGTTATTCGTATGGCCTAAGACCAAACCATTACTGATTTATGGAGGAGGTTTCAGACCGTGACACGGTTAACACAGTTTTCGTGGACACACACAAAATGGCAAATTTCATGTATAATGGAAAGGACAGTGGTCTTTCTGACAGTTTTGTCATATTGTGATGATTACTGTGAATCAACATTTGCAATCGTCTTGGGCAAAACAAGTTTCTTTACTTGCTAATATGAAGACTGAATCTGACATTTGGAAAACAGGACGGCATGAAAACGCCCAAAACCAGTATTAAATATTCATTCTTGCTGAGGGAAATAATGCTATGTCTACACTTTCTGTATTATATGAAAGATAAATGTTTTCTAATGTCCAAAACATCATTGGATGCAGTTAATACTTAGTGGAATTGCCAAATAAAATCCACGGACTTAAAAGTGTAGGCGAATTAGAGAATCACTCATACACACACACACAAAAAAACCACACAAACACACACACTTCGCACACTTTTCAAAATTGTAATTTTGGCAAGGCAAATAAAGGTAACTAACATACACACACAAACACACACTAAGTTAAGTTAAGTTAAGTTAAGTTAAGTTAAGTTAAGTTAAGTTAAGTTAAGTTAAGTTAAGTTAAGTTAAGTTTTCATTATTATGACGCTCTTGATGCTTTTAGTTGGCTTGGCAGTTGACATAGTGGACCGATGTAGGTTCTGGAGGGTTTGAGGTCAGCCAGCCAAAAGCCCAAGTCCCTGAAAAACAGAGGCCAGGGCAGGAGAGACTGCTGGAATAGAAGCATGACCAAAAAGGTGTGTCCTAACAAAACAGCTGGTATGGGTAGTGATGGTATGATAAACAGCAGGTTGAGACTCCTCTGGGTCAGAATTATGCATGTTCTTGTGGTCTGCGTGTCTAATTTTAAATAGCTATGTAACGTGCCTGCATGTGAAAAGAACAGCATGCCCCCTGCCCTAAGAGGCTGTGGGAAGCAGACCTGACCACTGAAGCCACAACCAGGCTTAGAGCAGAACCCTGCTGCTAGACCAGATCTACTGCTGATGATGATGATGATGATGGCCTCGGTTAACAATGGGCCCCGTCTCTCTCTTGCTCTCGTTCTCTCTCTCGTTCTCTCTCCAGACCTGCAAACTCGTCAAAGAAAAAAAGGTGACAGTGTAGAGCGGGGGTTCTATTTCTATTCACGTGAATGACCTAATTGGCCGGGAAAAAGGTGACGAGTTTGCAGGTATTCTCTCTCTCTCTCTCTCTCTCTCTCTCTCTCTCTCTCTCTCTCTGTCTCTCTCTCTCTCTCTCTCTCTCGCTCGCTCTCGCTCGCTCTCTCTCGCTCTCTCTCTCTCAAAGTAAAAAACAAAAACAAAACTCATTTGTTTTCATGATAGCCAGGCTAGATGTGTCATGCACATCGTGTAGCATGTAAACACGCAAGTTGTTGTTACCGAGGTGATCTCTGCACAATCCGCCATATGTTGTTGCAAAAGGGGGGGCTCAGATGTCAGGTGGCTCAACAGCTTCTAAGGCCCACAAAGTAATTGGTGGTTGATAGACTGCAATGAATGTGCTTCTCAGATAGCTCACTAAAAACAAACAAACAAAAATCCATTCTAGTATAGTGGCACTGGCTGTGGCTGCGCCCCCCTGACGTGTGCTACTGCTGAAACGTCCCTGACCCATAAACATAGTTCGGGAGGAAGCACTCAAGGGAACTCATGAATTAGGGCTTGAACTCACAACCTTGCAGCAAACTCCGGCATGAGAGGCAGACGTGCTAACTAGTGAGCTACATAGTCAGGCCACTAGCTTAGGCAATAGCTGTCAACAGTGACTTTTCACAGGCCACGCTGCATTTCTGAGAACGAAAGATATGTATGCATTAAAGGGGGGGGGGGGGTGACAAAGCAGCAAGAGTGTAATATCTGTTGGTCCTGTGGTGGGTTTCAGGTGCTATTCTTATCTAGAGATGATAAACTGAGAGGCAGAGGTGACTTGAGAATGAGGCGTGTATGAGAATACAACACTGACACTTCTATGCAGTATACCATGATCATGGAACAGGTACTCATTACATTACATTACATTACATTTAGCTGACGCTTACATTTATCCAAAAAGACTTACAGTTATTTACAGGGTATTGGTTACAGTCCCTGGAGTAAGTGTGGAGTTAGGTGCCTTGCTCAGCCATGGATTAAAGGGACACTGTGCAGGAAATGGTCAAAAAAGGTACTGCAACTATGCTGCTCATTGAAACTGGTCTGCCTATTGTCAAATTTGATATTTACATGAAAGTTTACTAAGTAATTAACAAATATTTTCTAGTATGGTCCAAGTAGAGTCATTTTTGCAGCTAAAAATGGCTATTTTTGGAAATTCAAAATGGCGGACCATGGAGAAGCTCCCCCTTTTCATGTATGAAAAGTGCAAATTTTCCAGTCATAATAAATACTTTGAATTTGACGGTGGTGGTTAAGTATTCATGAAAAAGGCAACATTAGTGATTGGTCAGCATGAATTCTGGAAATAAACAACTAAAAATCTCCCACAGTGTCCCTTTAAGACCACCTCCCTAACCATTAGGCCAGGGCTAGTCCACATTAAATCTGTTGGATGGATGCTTTTAGATGTGCACCTTTGTGTTTGTTCCCAAGTCCATGTCAACACGACTCGACTAAAAAAACAAACAGGCCAAGAGACAAATAGACTTTCTAAATGCTTGGGCGGCATTGCAATGCACTATGACGCCTTCATCTGTGTCATATTTCGATGGCTCAATAAAGAAAGAGTGGACAAGCTGCTGATGTTGCAAACATTCAAACCTGTCACTTTCAGTACGGACACGGTATCAAAAGGTTATCTGGGCTGCCTACTAGGCAACAAATCCTACAGCAACTTGAAGTGATACAATGTTAACACTGCAGCAACACGACCTACTTCAAGGGCCAGAGTGGTAAGCTTTGGTAAGCAAAGTATTCATGGACATTTTAAACAGTCTTCATCTATCCCTCTCTCTTCCTATCTATCTCTCACTCTCTCCCTCCCTCTCTCTCTCTCCCTCTCTCTCTCTCTCTCTCTCTCTCTCTCTCTCTCTCTCTCACACACACACACATTCAGGAAAAAGCATGGAGTCTTTGCCGAGTTGAAAAACTTTAATTTGACGACAAGAGCCTTAAAAACAACCCTAATGTGGTCAAAAGAACCATTTAAGTAGCACAGACCAGAATGACACAGCAGTTCCTCACTACAGTACAGTACAGTTTTTAATATTCATTTTTCTTCAAATGCTACTATTACTATGTCAGAACGCTATAAAGGACTTTAAGGAAAAGCACAACAAAAATACCTCCTCTTAATGTATGTTCTCTACAAGTCTTCTGTTGTCCAGTCTTGCACTTTAAATGTCTGTATGAGCACTGTCTATGTCCATACTGTCTTATGTCCATGTATGAGTACTGTCTATGTCTATACTGTCTATGTCCTTACCTAGATTAGTCTTTGTCTGCATGGGAAAGCAAGAAACGTAATTTCAAATTCTTTGTATGACCAGTGCATGTAAAGAAATTGACAATAAAACCAACTTGACTTGACTTCACTTGTACACACGAACAGGCCACAATGACTCAGCACTGGCAGTGGAGATGGTGATCACACCAACGTCCCTCCATAGCCCAATGTGGACAGCGATCCAATCCAAGTCTGATGATTAATAATTAATAGAGCTGTGCAGCTAGTGTCCTGAGCACTAGTGTCTGCTGTTACTGTCTGCGCAGGTACAGGAGTTACTAAGTTAGTCGTCCACTAAATACACTTCTAGCCAAGACACCTGTGCTTTCTCCCACAGAAGTAGTGTAGTGACGTGGCGTTAGCTCAGGCCAGAGAGTACGCAGCTACTATTGTACACTTGCCCGGCCAAAAGAGAGAAGTTTGTTCAGTGTGTGGTGTGTGTGTGATGTGGGCTGTGTTTTCAATCGATGATAAGATTCATGCTGATAGCGCTATTGTGTCATCTGGACAGAGGCAGAAATGTGCAAACACAGTTGCTACGCGTCTATGTTTACAATGTTCCCAATTCCTCAGACTAGGAGTTGATTGACTAGCGGGCCGAGAGCGAATGTGCACTGCAATCAGGCAGAAAAATACTGGCAGTGTTCAGTGGACATGGTTGGTTACCAACCTCATACAATAGATTTTAAATATTTGGACTTATAGCAACAGATCATGAGGGCTGCATTCTCGCCCAAGAAACAGAGAAGACTCTTAGAGAAAGTGCACGAGGGACAGAGAGAGAGAGAGAGGGAGAGAGAGAGAGAGAGAGAGAGAGAGAGAGAGAGAGAGAGAGAGAGAGAGAGAGAGAGAGAGAGAGAGAGGGAAAGTGACATCACTTACGGTTACGGTTCCCCTTGGGAAAAGACACTGGATGACGAGACTGTTTCACACCTGTGATCTCTCATGTGACTTTCACAAGACACAACCCCACCCCCACTCCCACGCCCACCACCACCACCACCAACAACAAGAGAAACACCACCTGGTTGACCACAGTGGGAAGGGACACTAGGGCATACACAGTAAAAAAAAACAAAGTGTTACCTCAACACTTGTATTTGGTGTGGGACCAAATCCAATCTACGAGAGTAGCGTTTCTCAACGTGGGCTCTACAGCCCCCCAGGGGGTGTTAGGAAGCCCAAGGGGGGGCGTTGAGAAGGATACAGCTGAGAGAGAGGGCGGAGGGTGTTCCAATTGCCATTGGGAGGCATTAGTCTATTATTTCATAATTTAATAAATATACTAGCCAGGCTTATGAGGAGGTCAAGGGGTCGTTGGGAGGCTTAGAATGAGGTACAGGGGGCCGTACATTCAAAAAAGGTTGAGAACCACTGACTGTACTAGATGTTAATTCGACTCTCGAAGGTGTTGAAGGAAGTGAAATCCTCTGGTGGCTCTGGCCGTCTCAGGTACTGAACCTCACAGACAGGAAGTGTGTATACACAGAAAACACCCACACTCTCGCTGACTTTTAACACACTTCCAAACACAGCAGAGTTGCATAGTACAGTAGAGTAACTTTTACCTGTATTAAACCCAAAGGCAACTGATATTGGCATGAGGTAGACATAGAAGTAAAAGAAAAGCTATTTTTTAATCGTCATTAGGTGTATAACTGGTGTAACAACTACAGTAGGATAGTACAGTTCTGAGATCACAACATTGGCTCTCAGTGATCTACAGAGTTGTTTAATTCATTAAATGGGATGGGAGCCAGCTACTTACTGGATTTGTTTCAGCTGTATATGCACCAACTTGGTCACTATGATCAATGGAGAAGAACTCACTGTTTTTAGTTTTAAATCCAGATTAAGGACAATGCTCTTCTCAGATGCCTTCCCTAAGCAACTCTAAATTATCCATTTTTCATTTTAAATGTTTTAATTTGCTTTCCATATTATATTTATGTAAGGTTTTCTTTCTCTTTTTCTTAATTTCTTTATTCCTTTACTTTTATTTTTTGTGCAGCGTATGTGTATGAAATGTGCTATACAAATAAACTTGCCTGGCCTTGCGTATGCAATATAATGTGATTACTCCAGCTAGTACTTCAACTGTACTTCTACTTTGAACACCTTTGCAAAACAGTCAGAAAAGCTCTTACTGCAGTCTTCTGATGAACGCCCATCCATTCGCACTAGACTGGACTATGTATATAATGTGTTAAATAGCTGACAGGGCCAACACCTGTGCAAAGTGCTTGACGTGTTTAGTGTGTGTGGTGTGTATAGTCAGGCCATGGAGGTTTGTCTAGGGTGTTGCTGTGTGCTGTGTGGTGTTTATTCATTAGAACCATGCCAAAAAAATAAACATACCAACTAAACGCAGTATATAGTGGAGAAAAAAAGTATTGTGATACATCATGAACCGATGCACTATATTGTGAAAACAAGTATCACGATGCATTGTCATGACGACACACACCTATTCATCAGCTTACTAACAGCCAGGAGGATGCAGGTACATTTGTTAATTACTCATCTACTGATGACTTCCAACACACAGACACATATCCGGGGGTACATCGTATCTGCAGCTATGTGCTGGTGGTAGCAGGGGGGTAAAACTGCAACTCATTAACTTATCATTACAGAGGGGGAGGTGGCAGAGATGGGGAGATTAGGGAGAGATGAGGAAGGACAAGAGGCAGAAGCAGTCAGAGGAAGAGGAGGAGGAGGAGGAGGAGAAAGTGAAATTATAACAATATACCTGTGTCCTAAGCCAAGAGACCGGTGAGGATAGAAGTAGGAGGGTGGTGGAGAAGGAAGAGAAGGACACAGGATGGAAGGGGAAGAGCAGAGGAAGAGGAAGAGGAAGATGAGGAGGAGGAGAAAGTGGAGGTATATGCATATACGGGTCAAAGACGTCCAACATGACACTGTCCTTCAGTGCTAACAGATGCTTTTTGCTTACTGTAACTGTGAAAAACATGACATTTCAAAACAATTTTTTGAAAAGTGAATGCATGAAAGCCAAGCCAAAAAAATAATTTTTAAAAAATCCCTTTTTTTGCATTTACAGTAAGAAAAAGTATCCGTTGCACTGAAGGACATGTTGAACGCCTGCTTCCTTAGCCATGAGGCTGGAGAGTGGATAGAGGGTGGTGAGGGAGGAAGAGAAGAACACATTGGAAGGGGAAGAGGAGAGGAAGACCAGACGTAGAGAGAGAAGAGGTACATGAATATACAGTACCTGCGTCCTTGGCTATGAGGCTGGTGAGGGGGTAGAGGGAGGTGGGGCAGGAAGATAAGAACAAGAGGGAAGAGCAGAGGAAGAGGAGGGGAAGAACAAGAGGGAAGAGCAGAGGAAGAGGAAGATGAGGAGGAAGATGAGGAGAAAGTGGAGGTACATGAATATACAGTACCTGCGTCCTTGGCTATGAGACCAGTGAGGGGGGTAGAGGGAGGTGGGGGAGGAAGAGAAGAACAAGAGGGAAGAGCAGAGGAAGAGGAGGAGAAGAACAAGAGGGAAGAGCAAAGAAAGAGGAGGAGGAAGAGGAAGATGAGGAGGAAGAGGAGGAAGAGGAAGTGGAGGTACATGACTATACCTGCGTCCTTGGCCACCAGGCCGGTGAGGGGGTAGAGGGAGGTGGGGCAGGAAGATAAGAACAAGAGGGAAGAGCAGAGGAAGAGGAAGAGGATGAGGAAGAGGAAGAAGAGGAGGAAGAGGAAGATGAGGTACATGACTATACCTGCGTCCTTGGCCACCAGGCCGGTGAGGGGGTAGAGGGAGGTGGGGGAGCTCCAGCTGTCCCGTACGGTGCCGGCCCCCCGCGTGTTGCAGAAGTCCCAGCGCTTCTGCTGCAGCTGCTGCAGCCAGTACTGCATCACCTGCTTATTGGGCGCCTGCAGGAGAGGGAGAGAATAGACACACAGTACAGTCAGGATGAGATGCCTGCAGGAGAGAGAGTAGACACACACAGTACAGTCAGGAGAGGGAGAGAATAGACACACAGTACAGTCAGGATGACACAGTACTAGGGCTGTAACGATACAGTAAACTCACAGTTCGATATACCCCACGATTTTTTTATGTACCGGTATCTTTTCAGATTATCGTTTGTAGGTAGAAAAGGTTAGAAGAGGCTATGTTTTTTAAAAAAGTTTAAAACTAATGATATGAGGTGATAGAGCTTCCAAGCTTCAGTTCAAACCAATCATGTGTTTTTTTTCTGAAGGGTAACAGTAATTTGAAAGGGTGTATCACAATACTGTCTTCTTTCAGCACAATAAAGTATTGTGACTGTGTATCACGATTTCTCGGCTTGCTATAATATCGCTATAGCTGAGCTACTATATAATAGACGGTAAAACATGAACACACACGCGCACGCGCGCGCACACACATGTACATACATCTTCATACCGAATCTTACAGTTCAATTTCCCTGCGTTTTCGCCGGCAGTTACGACGGCACACACACACACACACACACACACACACACACACACACACACACACACACACACACACACACACACACACACACACACACACACACACACACACAAATCCATACCATAAGACACATGCACAAATATCTCACAGCACAGCTTGTTAAGGGCTTATCTGTTTGAACAGCACCATGGATCAGCGTTTCTTATACAAACACTTTCTTTAAGCCTTCATAACAAACCTGAACACAAATCATATGTGGATCATATGGCCCAATGCACTCTACTCACTCTACTCAACGGCTAACAGCGGACACGTTTTGAGGACTCTATATTTGGTTAGTATCACACATCGGGTCCCACACATCCACCTACACAACCACAGGCGATGCCACAAAACTAGACCAGAGAACAGTAACACTGACAGCAGTCAGTGACCTGGAAAGTCAGTGTTTCCCATACATTGAGGAAACTATGGCGGCCCGCCATAGTTTAAATTTGGCCGCCATAGTTTACGAAAGTGTTAAAAAAAAAAAAAAAAAAAACTTTTTTTTTTTTTTTTTTAACGATATCCGTTTTTGTTAAAAACTATTTGAATTACGATTTTGAATTTCCTTCGCATAACCTCTGTATTGGTTACATAAGTAGTCCCACGGTAACACAGAATGAGGGGAAAGCATTAGGAAGTGACCGTAAGGGTATTACAGTTGATTCATGTGTGCACACGTGTAACATCGGGTGAGTAACAGAACATGTGCGCAACGATGCGTTATGACACGCCGATATGCGAGGATCTTCGTCCAAATCGCTAGTCGCATGCATCATCGCTAACTGCGTTTACATCGCGTGCCGCGTGTAAGAGAAATGTTAGTTGTTGACATGTATGGAATTCACTTCAATTTGTGCTCTTTCTTGCTTCAGTTGTGGACAAAACGATTGGCCAAACTCACAATAGAAAGCCTTTGCTGTGCTACTGTCCCAGAGAGCTGGAAAAAAAAACCTTCATAGAAGAAGTCACACTTAACAGGAGTGTTAACCAATCCAATGAATTCTCTCATTGCGCTCTCTCTCTATTCCTCTCTCTCTCTCTCTCTCTCTCTCTCTCTCCTTTTCTCTCTCTTTCTCTCTCACACATTCTCTCTCACTCTCTCTCCTCCTCTCTCTCTTTCTCTCTTTCTCTGTCTCTCTCTTTCTCTCATAGTAGCCTACTATTTACCCATAAGAAATGGTGAATTTCTGAGCCCTTTTTGATTTGTAGCCTATACCACTGAAGGCATGATAATGCTTCATCATATTTTAGAAATAGGGCCTATGTGCCTTTTATATACCAAATGTTTATCATTTTGAAATTGTTTCAGTTGTTTATGACTTGTGTATGACTGAAATTATCTCTGCATACTATCAGTGCTGCATTGCTTTGTAAAGATAGGCTATTCAACACACTTTAAAAACACACTGAAAAGATACGGCCATAGTAGCCTACTGAAAACATTTTGTTCATAATAATGGTGATTAATAAATGGTGGTCTTAAATTTTCATACTGACATCCTTGAATTTGACTTGGTAGATCACGGCAGACCATCAACTTCAAAAGTAGATCTTGGTTAAAAAAAGGTTGGGCACCCCTGCTATAGAGAGAACCACAAGGGCTTGAAAGACAGGGATCAAAAGCCTAGTCAAGTTGTTGTAGTTTACTTGGGTTTGGGAGCAATATAAAAAACCTTCAGAGAAGGGACAGTTGGGATGAGTTTACTAACACTCCCTAGGCTTTGTTTTACAGTTGTAATGAGTTTGGTGACAGACCTTCATTGACACAGCAGAGGAGACATCGGGCTGCACATAGAAATTAATGTGTAATGAATGTGAATATAGACATAAATGTGTAATATGTTGTTCAGCCCTTTTAATGGGAGGAATTTGGGAAAAAACTGGCCCTGTGACCAGCACCCCTCATGTAGAATGTGTACGCCTACAGATATGTGTGGGGGAAAAGGCATAGCCTACCCTCTAAGACCCTTTTTGTCTATGCGTTAACAATTTCACAGTGCTCTTAAATTCTTATCTCTGCTCCTATTTAGTTTTATTATTGTTTCCCAGACCCCTGCATGAGGGACGAATGAAACTGTGTTGTAAACAGAAATTATTCACTGTACTGCATTTTTTGACAATGACGATGTACTACTATTATACAAGTCATGGGTAAAATCTTATGTAGCCTTATTTCTCAAAATATAAATGGCTGAAATATAGGCTCAGGCCTACAGTTTCTCCATGCGCCAATGTCATACTGTAGTCATTGTTTTTGGCCGTTTTTTTGCATTTACGCTGCAAGAATACACCCCCCCCCCAAAAAAAAAAGGCCCGTGTGAGAAGACCCCCCACCCCCCACCACCCCCCCCCCCCCCCCCCCCCCCCCCCCCCCCCCCCCCCCCCCCCCCCCTCCCCTCCGGACAAAATAAACCCCGGCTGCCCCCATAGTTTCCAAAATTTCTGTGGGAAACACTGAAAGTTGTAAATACATTATATTACATTACATTGCATTGCATTTGGCAGACGCTGTTTAACCAAAGCGACTTACAATCAAGGACATAATCTTAGCCAGCAACTCTAGCAGATACAAAGTGTACACAATATATTCAGAACAACAAGTTCAGATGCTAAGCAGGGTTAGTGTTTTTCATATATTATCATATTATTATACTGCATATAAGCCAAACCAGAATCAGACACATGGAGTGCGGTAGGGAGTGGAAGGGTGGGATCTGAACCTACAAACCTCCGATCTAAAGCCCATCTCCTTAACCATTAGACCACAGCTGCCAAAGCTCCTGAGAGCTCCAAGCTAGGATATATATTAGACATTATTCACATCTCCCTGACAACACTGCAACACTCCCATGACAACACAAGTGACCAACAGATAGTGAGAAATAGAATGTCAAGCGACAAATGATTGATACAAAAAAGGCACAACAAGCTATTGTGGAAAAATGAGTACTAAAAAAACACAACAGTACAAAACATATTGGTACATTTCTAACGAAGAGAGTGACATTCTGATACACACAAAAAGTCCCAGAGTATGATACAGACAAAGCAACATCATGAGGCATACTTCCTAAGCAAAACATTGTCCGTTACCTTCTCGACGCGATGACTATTTTGATATGATGGCCCTATTAGTCACAGGAAATCACCATTTTATATATTTCAACTTCCTGAACTCCCTGCAATGGCTATGTTTACATGAGACATTTAATTCGGAATTAACTCCATTTATTCGGAATTAAATGAAAGATCAAAGGAAATAATTCTACAGAACTATTTAATTCTGAATTATTAATTCGAAATAAAAACTGTCATGTAAACATAGCAATTGTCTCTGAAACGTAATAAGCTTACATAAACCCAGTGCCAAGCAAATGTTAGAAAAACCTACATGACAAAAAAAATGAAAAAAGTCCCACTTGGGAGCAGAAAAATCCTGGTTGAAACAGACTTTTTGTTATCTTGTCATTTGGTTGTCCTGCTCCCAGATTAGACATTTTTGGATGTGAAGGCTTTAAAGGGACACTGTGCAGGAAGTCAAAAAATGGGGGT
>NC_085860.1:56155468-56197968 GCF_034702125.1 Engraulis encrasicolus | reverse complement strand
CAGGCTGTGAAATTACCAGCTAATATGCTAATAGACTAGGCCAAACAAAAATTTACGCCGAGCATTTTCAGCCAAGACCAGTCTGTCGGGCATTGAGAGAGACCATGACACATTTTCAGTCAACCAATATGAGTTATTTTAACCACAACAGCCACAATTGATATTTAAATCTGACTCAGAAACATGTGCTAGCTGCCACAGCATGAGGACTGATACCATTCCATGAAGAGGAAGGCTGGGCCAAATATGTATGTGTTTGCTGTGTGTGCTATTGGTAGGGAATTTGCCATGCCTTTCGCAGACACATATTTGTAGCCACCGTAATACCACAGGTCACTGTGCATAGTAAAGAGAAAGTGTCCAGGAGGTCCACTTTCTCCTTACCATGCACAGTGACTTCTGACACTCCTGCAGACTCTGTTGGTCACTTTGGTGCTGTTTCCACGTAGCTGGATATTTTTATATGAGGATGTTTTTTTTCTCCTGGTTGCATTGGTTTTGCATTGGTTTTGGCCTAACGTTTCCACGTAGTAGATATACATGTAAATATAAAAAGCAGGAGAAAAAAATATCCTGTTTAGGATTTGTTACAATGGAGGATTTATTTTTATCCACATGTTGTGTTTACACCTCAACAGGAGAAAAAAATACCTTGCTAAAAAATATCCTGCTATGTGGAAACAGCACCTTTGTCTTGGGCTGCTATGTGCCACTCAGCTAAGGTGCATGTGACACTGTGGACACTGTACAATTTGGTGTGCGTCTGTGAAATTTTTATCAAATCTCTTAACGTGTGAACTGACAAGTGCCACACAGTTGGAAGCAGCCGGATGAGAAAAAAAAGGCAAAAAAAAAATCCCCAAAAAACCAAATCCATTTACAGTACACGGGTGTTCAGTAGACATGTCCTAAGACCTATTTGCAGAAGCAAAGAGTGGAACTCGCACACCAGCAGCCGATGCAATAATTGGTTTATTGCTTTATACAAGTGATAAAGGTGCTACCCAAAAGTGCAGAACGTTTTGGGTCACCAGACCTTCCTCAGTGCAAAAAGTGTGGCGCGACACCCCTCTGTCTTTTGTCTAAAACCTATTTGGCCATAGCTCAGTCCATTTGGCGATGGTGAGGTGGGAACCTCGGTCATCTCATTTAGCTCTGTGAGCTCAGCCACATCGTTATACGCCAAGGCCAATCGAGACGGTGTTCAAGCTGGATTCGGTCTCCAGTTCTGCCAGAGAGAAAATACTCAGACCGGTCCAGGACCAGGGATTGACCCAGCTAAAGGGTCCATGGCAGGTTGGGGGGCTAAGTCAGGATTGATGTAAACACTAAATTAAATAGTGAGCTTGAACCGGCGGCCGTATTTATATCCACTGTGTTGGGCCAGCAGCCTTGAGGAGGCTCCTGCAACATTAGTCTTCCTCTCCAGCAGCCTTGAGGAGGCTCCTGCAACATTAGTCTTCCTCTCCAGCAGCCTTGAGGAGGCTCCTGCAACATTAGTCTTCCTCTCCGCTGGCCAGCCTTGAGGAGGCTCCTGCAACATTAGTCTTCCTCTCCAGCAGCCTTGAGGAGGCTCCTGCAACATTAGTCTTCCTCTCCGCTGGCCTTGAGGAGGCTCCTGCAACATTAGTCTTCCTCTCCGCTGGCCTTGAGGAGGCTCCTGCAACATTAGTCTTCCTCTCCAGCAGCCTTGAGGAGGCTCCTGCAACATTAGTCTTCCTCTCCAGCAGCCTTGAGGAGGCTCCTGCAACATTAGTCTTCCTCTCCAGCAGCCTTGAGGAGGCTCCTGCAACATTAGTCTTCCTCTCCGCTGGCCAGCCTTCCTCTCTCCTTGCCAAGCCTTTTCACACTCACACTCACACACATACTCACACACACACTCACACACATACTCACACACACACACACACACACACACACACACACACACACACACACACACACACACACACACACACACGCAGGCACGCACACACACACACACACACACACACACACACACACGCAGGCACGCACGCAGGTACGCAGGCACACACACACGCACGCACTACGTGTGCTCATACACACACACACAAACACACACATGCACACAAACACACACACGCGCGTGCGCACACACGCACGAACGAACGAACGCATGCATATACGTACACACACACTCACGCACGCGCGCACTCACGCACGCATGCACACCCACACGCATGCACATACATGCACTCACACATGCATATACGTACACACACACACACACACACACACACACACACACACACACACACACACACACACACACACACACACACACACACACACACACACACACACACAAACACACACACACACACACACACACACACACACACACACACACACACACACACACACACACACACACACACAAACACACACACACACACACACACACACACACACACACACACAATGTTCATCATTGGTGTATCTGAAGTGGCCAAGGCTGAAAAACAAAGCCACAAATAATGGAGACAGACAGGCCGAACAAACAAGAGAGCAACCCGGGGCGACCCAGAACAGAACGACCTGGCAATTATGCAAAACACCTACAGTATATTTCCACCAGGAAACGAATAGAAACGCCATCATTGCCAAAATAGTCATTACAAAGGAGATACAACGAAAATGTGGACAAGGCCCCGACACAGCTCCAATGGTAGGGCACTGCACTGTCATCTCCTGATCCTCCCCCGTCTCTCTCTCTCTCTCCCCAACGGCCTATTTTTTTAACTTGGAAAGAAAAATAAGGCAGGACAAATATATGGTTTATTTGCGTCGTGAAGACGGGACTGTGACATCTGATCCCCTTGAAATGAGGCGGATGGCAATGGACTTCTATAAGGAGCTGTATGGACACTCTGACTGTGACCTGGAAAGCGCCAGTGAGCTGTTGGAGGGGCTCCCATCGCTGTCCCTGGAGGACAGGAAAACGCTGGACAGTGAGGTGGCCTTTTTGGAACTTTCTGAGGCAGTGCAACAGCTGTCTAAAGGCAAGGCTCCGGGGTTGGATGGCCTTCCAGCGGAGTTCTACCAGGTGTTTTGGAATGTTCTGGGGAGGGATTACTGTGAAATGCTGAATGAATGTTTCCTTAAAGGGCAACTACCCACCTCCTCAAGGCGGGCTGTGTTGTCACTTCTACCAAAAAAAGGGGATCTGGGATTGTTAAAAAATTGGAGACCTGTCTCATTAATGTGTGTTGACTACAAAATATTGTCTAAGGTTTTATCAAATAGGCTAAAAAAATATCTGTCAGGCCTGGTTCACCCAGATCAAACTTACTGTGTTCCAGGACGAACAATATCCGACAACTTATTTGTAATGAGAGATCTTATGGACATTTCTTTGGGGGGAAATTTTGATCTTGGGTTTTTATCATTAGATCAGATGAAGGCGTTCGACCTTTTGGGGCACGATTATCTTTTCAATGTCTTGAATGCTTTTGGGTTGGGGGGGAATTTTATTTCTTGGGTTAAGTTACTGTACAAAGGAGCAAATGCTATCCTCAAAGTGGGTGGTGGCCTTAGCTGCCCTGTGCCTATAGCTAGGGGTGTACGCCAAGGCTGCCCTCTGTCAGGGCAACTGTATAGCTTGGCAATAGAGCCACTTTTGTGTCAATTAAGGAAAAAAATTGGGGGGTTTTCCATCCCTGGGGATTACATGGGTACTGCATATAAGGTGTCTGCCTATGCGGACGATGTAACTGTTCTTGTATCGGGGCAAGAGGACGTCACTCAGCTAGGTGATTGTTTAGCGCTCTATGCAAAAGCCTCATCAGCCAAAGTAAATTGGGCAAAGTCAGAGGGTTTCATCACAGGGGAGTGGGTGGGCAGGGGTCTACCTATGCTCCCTGAGGGTTTGAAGTGGGTGAGGAGTGGTCTCAAGGTGTTGGGGGTGTTTCTTGGGACGGCACAGTTTCAAAAAAGAAATTGGGAGGGGTTGCTGGAGAGGGTGCAGACTAGGTTGTCTAGGTGGCAGTGGCTCCTACCTGAACTTTCATATAGGGGGAGGGTGCTGGTCACGAACAACCTGGCTGCCTCCATGCTGTGGCATCGATTCTCAATTCTGGAGCCACCAGAGGACCTGATAAAAGAACTGCAAAGAAGACTGGTGAACTTTTTTTGGTCAGGGCAGCACTGGCTTCCTGCCCCGGTCCTTTTCCTCCCTTTGTGTGAGGGGGGGCAAGGGTTAGTCGACATACGGAGTCGCCTGGATGCCTTCAGGTTACAGGCGGCGCAGAGACTTCTGTATGAGGAGGGTGTGGTGTGGGCAGCTTCCGCCTACTCCATCCTCAGATCGGCGTCATTGAGCAGGCATGACAGGCAGGTGTTTCTGCTGGATGCGGCGCAGCGGGATCTCTCACGACTGACACCAACATATCGGTCCATGTTGTCTGCATGGTCTAGGACTTTCAAGATTGAGAGAATCTTCTCTGAACCAAAGGAGTGGATTTTGGGCGAACCTTTGTTCCACAATCAGCTGCTGGGGACAAGGTTGCTGTCCTCATGGAGCATACAAGGGCACTTTGTGAAGGCTGGAATAACCGTTCTGGCCCATCTGAGAGACGGTCCTGGGTGGAGGTCTGCCGAAAGCCTGATGGAGACACTGCAGTTCCGGTCGGGCAGGCTCCTCCACAAACTGCTTGAGGAGATCCAGACAGCACTGCCGGGGGCTTGCAGGGAGGCGTTGGGAACGCTGCAGCCGCAAGAAGTGCTGGGGTGGAGGACATCCTATCGTTTCCCCCCAGTGAAAGTAAGCAATGCCATCAACGCAGAACTGCTGGGGAGTGGAGGGGCTCCGGTGTGGCAGGAGGCACTGGAGCCAAGACTCTTCACGGATTTCGGCAAGAAAGCTCTCTACGACTCCTGCGTGAAAGTGAGGCACCAGACTATATTGGGAAGAGCGGGGGCATGGAGGTGGTCGGAGCTGTTTGGGCCAGCTTTTTCTTCAAGGGCATGCTGGAGGTCCTTGTATAAGCCTCCAGTGGAGAAACGTGCTGCTAATTTACAGTGGCGCTTAGTTCATGGAGCCATAGCCACCAATAGGCACATAGCGCACCTGAATCCAGCGGTGGGGAGGGAATGCCTGTTCTGTGGGGAGGAGGAGACTGTGGACCATTTGTTTATTTTTTGCAAAAGACTGGAGGGACTCTTTCTTTGTTTACAGGGGTGGGCAAATGTGTTGCAGCTGCCTTTCTCACACTGCAGTTTTGTCACTGGTCCTGCTTACAGGGTTAAGGTGAAAAGGGAAGTGTGCCTCTTCAATTTCTTAGTGGCCTCCGCCAAGTTGGCCATATGGCGAACCCGAAAAAATAGAAATCTTGGGGAGGGGACAACAGACCCCGTGGACGTTTTAAAGGGGATGGTGGGGTGTAGGGTCAAGGTGGAGTTCGCATATTACAAATTGGTGAATGATGTGGATTCTTTTTTGGGAATTTGGGCATTGGGAGGACTGTTGTGTGAGGTGGATGAGGAGGAGAGGTTGGTGTTGAGGCTGTAAGGAGGGAACTGGGTTGGTTTGGTTTTTGTTTTTGTTTTTTCTTTGCTTTGCTTAAAAAATGATGATGTTTTGAAGGCCTTGTAAAAATCTGAATCTTTTGGTCCAATAAAGGACTTTTAAACCTCTCTCTCTCTCTCTCTCTCATTTCCTGTCCCACTCTTCACTGCCCTGTCCAAATAAAAAGTTCTGAATTAAATAGTTCCATCAAGTTTACTTTGATCGTTCATTTAATTCCGAATTGTGAAGTGACGTGACATGACATTTTCAAAGTGGAATTAAGCTGGTCTCTGCCCTCATGTTTTTAAATTAATGGCCATGTTTAAATAAAGGCTTTGTAATCATTTTTGCACAAGAATAGTGGGTAACACTTTCTATGAAGCCCATATCTATAGCGCATTATGAGCGCATTTGTAACAAATTATAATGCACATTATAATTACTTACAACGCATTACGACTACACTGATGATGTTTCATGATGCTTTATGTTAACAGTAATGAATAACCATGGAACTAGCTTATAATACTTTACAAATCTAAGGGTATTATGAGTGCTCATGACTGGATATAAACTACAGGCTGCCTGATGGGGCTTACAGTACATTATGATGCATTATAGATGTGCATTATACAGTGCATTATAGATGCATCCATATGAACTTCACTTTACTTAGAGCACACATTGACGACTTATGATCTCACATGAAACATTATAGCATTGTATGAGCCCTTATGACAGTTTATCATCCAGGTCTGTGCATAGAGGGGTATAGGTACTCATAATGTACTATAAGCCCCATCAGGCAGCCTGTAGTTTATAACCAGTCATGCACTCATAACACCCTTGGATTTATAAAGTATTATAAGCTAGATTCATAGTTATTCATAACTGTTAATATAAAGCATCATGAAGCATTATGAGTGTAGTCATAATACGTTGTAAGTAATTATAATGTGCGTTATAATTTGTTATAAATGCGCTTATAATGTTGGCTTTAAGTAAAGTGTTACCAATGTATTGCATTTGGAAGCGGAATTAAGCTTTATTTAGAATGAAAGTGAGTTAATAATTCTGAATGAAATGTCTCATGTAAACGTAGCCAATGACTAAAACCGTTTGGGCTGGGCCTTGTGTGAGTAGAGGGCAAGGGCATCATTTCCTGTCCACCTCCTCAGCTGACCTGTCATAATAAAGGAAAAATAAATACTGAAAACTCTGGCCCAAGTGTAAAGCTGTGTCATTAACACAGAGGGGTGAATGGGGTGGGGGGGTGATGTCCCGATCCGACCGTAACTCACGTCTGGAGGGATATTTATGTCGTCCTCTCTGACTCTGAGGAGAGGGACACGCCGTTTGATTTGCACGCCAGGCCGTCGGAGCAAGAAGAGGAGCAATGGTGAGACAAAAGTGATGCGCGATGAGCCCTGTGCTGTACGTGTGAGGAGGAGTGAACGGTGAAGACGCCACTCTCTCTGGCGGCTGCTAGATTTGTGGCTTGCATGGCTTCAGCCATAAATTTAGCACGTGTCGCCGTGGCAACATCAGAGATGTCTGCTTACAGCGAGTTACACATGTATGCCAACCCAGAGCAGTAGAGAACAGGAGGGGAAGAGCAATGATGGATTAGGCCAGTGGTTCCCAACCTATTTCTTCAGGGACCCATATTTTTACCATTTTAAGCTTTTGTGGCCCGACCGCGTGAGCGGGAGTGACACGATACTCTGTTTCCTGCGAAAACTCATTAGCTATCATTTCATTCCTCAATTTGTCTTCAGTCAAATATAGAATACATGTTTTATGCATCACATTTTGTTGCTTCTATATGTATGCATATATTAGTTTAAATGCTTTGTCACATATTAAACATGTGCTATATGTGGTATTGAAATTAAAGGGACAGTATGGTCAATTTCAACATGCAGTTGTAATGCTCACACTACCCTGGACTTGTCAGTGCCTGAGATTTTTTTTTCTTCTTCTTCAGCCGTTTCCGAGATCCTGGTCATTGTAATGGGGGCAGCTCTTTGTTTACATTTCAAAAAAACATTTTTATTAATTCCCAAAAACATCCAAAAGGTTATAAAACATCAGCAGACAACTAGCAAACAGCAGTACCTTTTGGGAAAATATTTGGAGTTGGCCTATGTTTAATTTTTTAAAAATGTAAACAAACGCTGCCCCCATTAGAATTGCTCATATCTCGGAAAGGGCTGAGCCGAAAAATGTGGCATCACCAGGTACTGACAAGTCAAGGGTAGCGTGAGCAATACAACTGCATGTTGAAATTGACCAAACTGTCCCTTTAAACCCCTTAAAATCAAGAGGGCTCCGCGACCCTCTTTGGATCTTTGCCGACCCATAAGTTGGGTCCCGACCCATAGGTCGGGAACCTCTGGATTAGCCTACTGCACGGGCCTACCGAGCATACCTGTCAACTTTGAGCTTCCAAAATTCGGGAAAATTCCCATATTTTAAGCCAAAATCCGGGACATTTTCTAAAGGCCAAATTCTGACAGTCAACGGGATGACGGATTGGACGGTGCGTTCTACTCTGCTTTTCACAACAGCGCCGTGCAGACAGTCCTGTCTAAAATCCCCCAGCACATGTTTTACAGCGTGCAAACAATGCAATGAAAACAAAACAATGAAATGAGCGCAATGAGTTTCTTCTTGTTGTTTTGTCGCACAAGTTGTCTGTTCGTGCAAAACTTCGTGCTGGTACAGGTTGTGATAAAGTAATTGCATAATTCCCTGTTCCGAGGCTGTTATATACTAACTTCTGAGGAAAAGACTGGGCGCACAAGCGCTACGGATCTCAAGGGTGACAGCTCGTATTTTCAAGGAACTTCAATTCTTGGTGGCATCTGGCATACAATCTTCTGGCAGGTAGCTTGATAAGCAAGACCCTCTGTCTCTCTCTTCAAGAGGGGGTGTGGCTCGTCGGACAGGGCCGTGGGTATAATTACTAGGCCTATAGGCTACCGACAGTGTTTTTTGATAATGTGAAAAATCAGGGATATTTCCAGGAAAAATGTCAAATCGAGAAGAAATCGGGAAATGAGTCAATATTAGGGAGTTTCCCGGGAAATTAGGGATGGTTGACTGACAGGTAGGCTACCGGGCCCAGGCCCAGGGGCCCAAGACTCATGTTGGCCCTCGATCCCAATGTAGAGAGTTACTTGTGCACAATCCCTGGTGCTGAACAAAAACATTACGTATTTTTGGAAAAAAGGGTTCGCACACTTCTTTGGATTTTTCCTTCTTGAAGTTATTTTTTCATCTTTTTATTAATCATTCATTGGCAATGACGTTTCGACCTCTCTGTCTCGGTGAATCTGAGGAAGACCGAGAGGTCGAAACGTCATTGCCAATGAATGAATAAATAAAAAGATGAAAAAATAACTTCAAGAAGGAAAAATCCAAAGAAGTGTGCGAACCCTTTTTTTAAAAAAAATGGTTAAAAAAACCCTCGATCCCAAACCTCCTCAGTACACTTCAATATTGATGTTGCTCTCATATTGTGTTAAAATTGCACTTTTAGCTTTTTTCTATTTGTTTTTCTTAGCGAGAGGGAGAAACCCCCAAGAACAAGAACACCCAAGAACAAGAACCTAGGTTCTCCAACCATCTTAAAACCAGAACCTCCTCATGGAACCTCGTTATTGGTCTTTATTGATGTTCTCATAATGTGCTAAAATTGCCCTTTTAACCACCATATTTTCAAATTTTCTTGGGGTAGGAACCCCAAAACCCACAACAACGAAGGCTCTTCTTCGCTAAACACCCAAACGTTTTGGAACCTCGCCATTCCGTGGAGAGGGGACCTTTCTTGTAGTCGGGCCCGTGAAATCATAATCCGCGCCTGACCCAGAGAAATAGAGAAGAGAGACGGCAGCTTACAGCCAGTTAGACGTGTGTGCCAACCCAGAGCAGAAGAGAACAGCAGCGATAGGCAGCACAGAAACTATGAGTGTGCTGTGCGTGGGTGTATGCATGTGTTTGCACATTAGGGAGGTTGTGCATGCAAGCATTTTGTACATGAATGTGTGTGCTAGAGTTTGTGTGTGTGTGTGTGTGTGTGTGTGTGTGTGTGTGTGTGTGCGTGTGCGTGTGCGTGTGTGTGTGCGCGCACATTTGTATAGGTCAGTGAATATGTTTGCATGTACTATAGACTTGTACAGTATGTGTGTGAGACAGTGTGCAGTGTGTGTGTGTGTGCATCCAGTGCAAAGTGCATGTGCGTGTGTGTGTGTGTGTTTATAAGGACATTACACAGTGATTCCTGTGTGGGCAGGCAGGACGCTGCTACTTTGACAGTCATCCAGTGTGACAGGCGAGGCGAGGCGAGGCAGTAGGGATGGAGGTGGTATGAGGGGGGGTATGAGTGGAGGTGGGGGGGGGGGTGTTGTGGGGGTGGTATGAGTGGAGGTGGAGCTGTGGGGGGGGGTGAGGCGAGGCAGTAAAGGTGGATGTGGGGGTGAGGGGGGGTGGAGGTGGAGGTGGAGCTGGGTGGGGGGGGCGAGGCGAGGCAGTAAAGGTGGATGTGGGGGTGAGGGGGGGTGGAGGTGGAGGTGGAGCTGGGTGGGGGGGGCGAGGCGAGGCAGTAGAGGTGGAGGTGGGGGTGGCGCTGTGGAGGGGGGGGGGTATGGGTATGAGTGGAGGTGGAGCTGTGGGGGGGGGGTGAGGCGAGGCAGTAGAGGTGGAGGTGGGGGTGGCGCTGTGGAGGGGGGGGGTATGGGTATGAGTGGAGGTGGAGCTGTGGGGGGGGGTGAGGCGAGGCAGTAGAGGTGGAGGTGGGGTGGCGCTGTGGAGGGGGGGGTATGGGTATGAGTGGAGGTGGAGCTGTGGGGGGGGGGTGAGGCGAGGCAGTAGAGGTGGAGGTGGGGTGGCGCTGTGGAGGGGGGGGGTATGGGTATGAGTGGAGGTGGAGCTGTGGGGGGGGGTGAGGCGAGGCAGTAGAGGTGGAGGTGGGGTGGCGCTGTGGAGGGGGGGGTTATGGGTATGAGTGGAGGTGGAGGTGTGGAGGTGGAGCTGAGGGGGGGGGGGTGGTGGAGGTGGAGGTGGAGCTGTGTGGAGGGGGGTGAGGGGGGGTGAGTGTATGAGTGGAGGTGGGGGTTGACTGTGGTAGAGCAGTGTTTCTCAAACTTTTTCAGATCGAGGACCACTTTGTCCCCCCAAAAATGTTCAGGGACCACCTGTCAACTTAATTGACGGGTGCTAATTTGACTGCTAATTCTGATGCATATCACTTACTTTTTTTTGTCTAATTGTGGTGAAAATGAGATTTCAGCTATGTTTAGCTTTGTCATAATGTTACAAATATAGCTTACCGTCTTGGAAAAATAGAAATTCCCTCGCAGACCACCTAAGCTCTGTCGTGGACCACTAGTGGTCCCCGGACCACACTTAGAGAATCACTGTGATAGAGGGACTTGCTGGGATTGGCTGGGCTGGACAGAATGTTACATAAACACAGAAGAAAGAAAGATGAGGAAAAAAACAAATGGCCCCCACCTCCACCTCCCTGGCGCACCGTCTTAGTTTAAATTTGGCCGCCATAGTTTCCGAAAATGTAAAAAAAAAAAAAAGAAAAAAAGAAAAAAAAAATACTTTTTTTTTTTTTACCCCAAACGATTTCCGTTTTTTTAAAACGATTTAAAAAACAATTTCCTTCGCATTTACCTCCTGGAGTAAATACATCCTATAGAGAAAACCATGAGTGCTTGAAAGACAGAGGGATCAAAAGCCTAGTCAAGTTGTTGTAGTTAACTTGGGTTTTGGGAGCAATAAAAAACCTTCAGTTGGGATGAGTTTACTGACACTCCCCAGGCTTTGTTTTACAGTTGAATGATAATGAGTTAGGCGACAGGCCTTCATTGACACGGCAGAGGAGACATCGGGCTGCATATAGAAATGAATGTGTAATGAATGTGAATATAGTCATAAATGTGTAAAATGTTGTTCAGCCCTTTTACTGGGAGGATTTTTAAAAAACTGGCCCTGTGATCAGCACCCCAAATGTGTACGCTGTGTGTGGGGGAAAATGCATAACCTACTCTCTAAGACCCTTTTTGTCTGTGCGTTAACAATTTGACAGTGCTCCTAAATTCTTATCTGTGCATTGTTTTATATAAATGACAATGTACTACTGTACATGTCATGGGTAAAATCTTATGTAATTCTAGTTTCTACATGCGCCAATGTCATACTTTACTCATTGTTTTGCATTTATGCAGCGTGAATTTCCACGCCCCCCCAAAAAAAGGCCCACGTGCAAACAAAAAAAAAATCCTGGCTGCCCCCATAGTTTCCAAAAGTTCTGTGGGAAACGCTGCAGCACTTTTCTTTTTTTTTCAATCTCGCTTGTCCGCCTCTGCTTGAAGGTTGTGGAGGTGGGGTGAGTGGGTAAGTGGGGGTTCGGGGGGGTGTCTAGGAGTAGGTGGGAGGACAAGCCTGGACCGTGCCAAGCCAAGGAGTCTTATGTAAACACACTGTTGAGAGAGAAGAATGGGGTAAACACGCCACGCCAGCTCCTATTTCCTCTCTTTCTCTCTCCTGCAGTGTTCTCTAACAGCCAAGAGACTAATGGTGACAGCTATACTCCCTCGCTCCCTCCATCCCCCTTGTGCTCCCTCTCTTCTCACTAAAACACAAATGCTAAACAACACAGTCACATCGCATCACCCAGTGGTGGAACAATTGAAGAGTCCAGATGCAAAAACCCCTACGTGCCTTTTCAGAAAATAATCTTAATTAATTTTAATTTAATACAATAAGACATTACATATTTTTTATTTTAATTATGTAATATAACTATTTATATTTATTATCAAGTACATGAATGTAAACCAAACCAACAACGGGGTTGTCTAAAAAATATAGAAATGCAGGTCTTCAGAAATGGAGTTCGGGGGTTTTGCATCTGAACTCTTAAATTGGACACAGGGCCCCTGGGCAAGACACTGACAGGCCCCCGCCACCCCCCCTAACCCTAACCCTAACCCTAACCCTAACCCTAACCCTAACCCCCCCCCCCATTTGGCCTGCCAAGGTAGCAGTAGCGCCCCCATCACCAATACAGAATGGCCCTGGGCCCTGGGGCAAATGCCCTGTTCTCCCGCCCTATTATAGCTCCGCCCCTGCCCTCAACCTCACCCCTCCCTCTCCCTCATCTTCTGGCTAAAGCTCTAACAGTTGAAGGAGAAGATTGTGCACATCCCAGGGAAAGGTGCAGGACGAAGGTCAACTGTAGTTTTCAGAGTGAGGAGTCCGCACACTTAGAATCCTTTTTGTTCTATTTTATTTTTTCATGGCAGGATAACGTTTCGACCTCAACAGTCTTCTTCAGAATCAGTCTTCTCCCCTCTCTTCCCCCCTCCTACCCTAAATACATCTCCCCCCTCTTCTCAATAAAACACAAACACTAATCACATCACATGACATCACATGACATGTCATCACATGACATCACATCACATCACATCACATCACACCACATCACATCACACCACACCACACCACACCACACCACATCACCACACCACACCACACCACATCACATCACATCACATCACATCATCACATCACATCACATCACACCACATCACATCACACCACATCACATCACATCACATCACATCATCACATCACATCACATCACATCACATCACATCACATCATCTCACATCACATCACATCACATCACATCACATCACATCACATCACATCACATCACATCACATCACATCACATCACATCACATCACATCACATCACATCACATCACATCACATCATCTCACATCACATCACATCACATCACATCACATCACATCACATCACATCACATCACATCACACCACACCACACTATACACCACACCACACCACACCACACTATACACCACACCACACCACACCACACCACACCACATCACATCACATCACATCACATCACATCACATCACATCACATCACATTATCTCCTCTCTCCTACCCTATACCTCTCCCACCTCTTCACAATAAAACACAAACACGAAACACCTCACCTCACATCACATCTCTCCTCTCATTGCCCCCCCCCCACCCACCCACCTTTGGCTAAAATGCAAACACTCACCCCATCTAAAACACCTCCCCCATCTAGCTCCCTCTTCCGCTCCACCTCTTCTCACTAAAACACAAACTGTAAAGACCTCACCTCATCATCTAATACCTTAATCTCCTTCTCCTGTTCCTCCCTCCTTTCGCTAAAACACAGAATCGGCTAACACCTCACTCGTCCAGTTTCCCCGTCCTCCCTTGCTCGCTTGCCTGCTTGTGACCTCATGATGACATCACTGACGACAGAAGACTGATTCAATATCTTGCAAAAGCACAAATCTAATGTCATTTCCTCATTTGCAATGGGGATGGTGAATGAAGAACAGTCCCCCAAAAATTGTTGTGGCTACGCTGACAGCCGGAAAACATTATTGTTTTCTCCAAGGAGGCAGGGCGTCAGCAAGACGTAAGGCCACATGCACAAATGGAGGAAGGGAGGCCGCATATTGAAATAGACGCACTAAACACCTCACATCCCAAACCGCATACTCACTTCCTGAAAGCCAAACAAAGCCGGGAATAGGAGCTGTAAACACATTACCCAGGCAGGTAGAAAAGGACACGTCCAGAAAATACCACCACAGGGGACTGTAGAGTGCCTTTGTTAGTGTGTGTGTGTGTGTGTGTGTGTGTGTGTGTGTGTGTGTGTGTGTGTGTGTGTGTGTGTGTGTGTGTGTGTGTGTGTGTGTGTGTGTGTGTGTGTGTGTGTGTGTGTCTTTATCCATCACAAAGTGCTATCGAACGGGTTGTAAAGTAGGCCTATTTAGGACTGGATTTGTCACATTCGACACCCAAATACGAACATGAATCTTTACATGTGTGCGTGTGCTTGTACACTTGTATTGTTTAACTCTAAGGGGGGTGATGATTCAATGACTTGTCCTTGGGCGAAGAAAGATGAATAGGCCTATGTATGTAAACGTAGCAAATGTCTGTGTGTCTCTGTGTCTTCTTTGTGCTGATGCATCAAAGTGGCTGGTCCGGACTGGGCTATGCGGGAGCAGGACAGTAGCAGCAGTAGCAGTAGAGCATGACACGGGAGTGGATTTTCACTCCCGTCCCATCCCGGTCCCAGAAAAAAAAATCCCATCCCGTCCCATCCCGGACTGGAGTAAAAGAAACAAATCCCATCCCGTCCACTCCTGAAAAGAATGTTTCCCAATCCTGCCCACTCCCACTCAAAATCAATCCCACTCCCGTTTCATAGGCTTTTTTAATGAAAAAATAAGCGAGCATTCCCGCTCTCATTCATTTTTATTCCCGCTCCCATTCATCTTTATTCCCGCTCCTGCCCGCTCCCGTTCATCTTTAAAATTTTGACTCCCATCCCGCGGGAATCCCGCAGGACCCGTGGGACCCACGGGAATTCCTGAAAAATGTCATCCTCTAAGTAGCAGTAACAACAGCAGAGTGATCAGAGCAGAGCAGAGCAGAGAGGAGAGGTGATCAGAGCGAAGTGGAGCGGAGCGGGGAGGAGTGGAGGGGGGATCGATGGTGTAATGGCTTCTTTACAGCCATGCCGTGCTAGCGGCGGCGGACGGAGGAGGCTCTATCAGTCCAGAGCAGAAGCTGTGTGTGTGTGTGTGTGTGTGTGTGTGTGTGTGTGTGTGTGTGTGTGTGTGTGTGTGTGTGTGTGTGTGTGTGTATCTGTGTGTGTGTGTGTGTGTGTGTGTGTGTGTGTGTTTGTGTGTGTGTGTGTGTGTGTGTATGTGTGTGTGTGTGTGTGTGTGTGTGTATGTGTGTGTGTGTGTGTGTGTGTGTGTATGTGTGTGTGTGTGTGTGTGTGTGTATGCGCTGCCCTACGAGGGTTTAATTCAGGAGCAGCTGCTCGCTCACACTCTCGTTCCCTCACTCTCTCGTTCCCTCACTCTCTCGTTCCCTCACTCTCTCGTTCCCTCACTCTCTCGCTCGAAGGGCATAATTAATGGAGGACCATCATCAACCCAACCCCCACCCGCACCTCCACCTCCACCTCCACCTCCACCTCCACCGCCTCTACCTCCTAATCCTTCCATACAGTAGCTTCAGTCCCCGCGCTCTGCCACCAACACCAACACCACCACCTCTCACTGAACCAGTGGCGGAACAATTGCACACAGGGCCCCAGGGCAAAAAAAACACTTTTAGGGCCCCTCATACGGCCTATCAAGGTGATAATAATGCCCCCCCACCACCAATATAGGAGGGCCCTGGACCCTGGGGCAAATGCCCTGCTCGCACCCGCCCCTGTCCCCCCCCCCCCCCCTTATAGCTCCGCGCCTCTCCCTGAACGCTGTGCCACCTCTCCCTGAATCCCCACCTCACCAAAGGCCCATGTCCCAGCACCACCCCACCCCACCCCATCCGACCCCACCCTGGGTGCCTCTCTCTCTTTTAAAGGCCTGACTCATAAAGGGAGCTGGAGCTGCAGCTAGCAGGATGAGGAATTAACTGCCTATTAGCATAGGCTGCCTGGCCTAATGACTGTTCCTCTCTCCTCCTATTAGCATAGGCTGCCTGGCCTAATGACTGTTCCTCTCTCCTCCTGTTATGTATTGGGATTGATGTTCGGTGCATGCGCACCATCTCAGGCTGTTGCCATAGTTACCTGTTATATACAAGTTAGCTGACTCTAACAAAGGAGCCATGTAACGCCATGCCGATAACCTAAGTTGAGATTCATAAAGGTTCATAAAAGCAATCCCTCTGTGTCCGTGTCGAATCTTACACTGGCGACGAAGCGGATTCGGACTACATGAAGATTTCCATCGTCTGGCTACCGACAGTTGGAAACTTTCTCTCACTCAAGCAAGTCCCGTACGGTGTCAGTGAGTAGTACAAGTCTGCAACATGACCACGCTAGGTCGGATAGAAGAGGACGAGGACTCTGGACACTGCATTGATGAATATCTTGAGCGATTGGAATGTTTTTTTGATGCAAATAAGATAGAGGGGGATGGCAAGAAACGAGCCGTGCTGCTTAGTGTGTGTGGAGCCGCGACTTATTCAACACTGCGCTCTGTGTTAGCACCCACTCGCCCCTCTGACAGTGCGTACAAAGACATTAAAAAAGCCTTACAACGCCACTACGGCCCCGCGCCATCCGAGATAGTGCAACGCTTTCAGTTTCACAATTGCAAGCAGAAGCCAGGCCAAAGCATCGCCAATTACATAGCAGAGTTACGAAAACTGTCAGTCCACTGTGCTTTTGGGGCACAACTAGAAGCAATGCTGCGTGATAGAATTGTCTGTGGGGTGCTAGATGAGTCCCTGCAGCGTCGTCTGCTTGCTGAGCCAGAGCTCACGTTCAAAGGGGCGGAGGAAAAAGCCCTTGCTGCCGAGACAGCCGCTTCCAATGCTCGCATTCTTAAATCCGAACGTGCCAATGCTGCCCAAACAGCTGATGTTCATCACACATCGGCGAAAGCGAAACAAACAGAGACTCAAAGTCGGCCGTGTTTCCGTTGTGGGGGGATGCATGACTCTCGTGCATGCAAATTTATCACAGCTGTATGTCATTACTGTAAGAAGAGGGGGCATATTGCTCGTGTTTGCCTAAAGAAAGCCAAGGATGGCACTGACTCTTCAGGAGCAGCAGCACAACCCACACAGGATGCACACATTGTCACACAATCAGAGGAACCGCAAGAGTACCAAATATACCATGGGCGGGCAGGCAAGTGCAACAAGGAAACAGCCATATCATGCTACTGTGATGTTAAACAACAAAACACATGTGATGGAGGTGGATTCTGGAGCAGCATGCTCTTTGATCAGTGAGCACACCTATGACACCCTGTGGCCAGATCAACCCCCTCCAATACACAAAGATAGCAGTGTGCTTAAGCAGTGGTCACAGGCAGAGCTGCGAGTTAGAGGGAAGATTTTTGCAAAAGTGCATTATCAAGGCCGTGAACTCACATTGCCCCTGCTCATTGTGCAAGGACAGGGGACAAGCCTTATGGGCCGAGACTGGTTTGATGCTTTAGGCATATCCATGATGGGTGTACATCACGTACACAGTCAATCCATAGAGTCAATCCTGACTGAGTACGCAGAAGTGTTTCAAGAGATGGGGGCCTCACGCACACCCCCAATCTCCATTGACATCGATCCTGCAGCTTCCCCAATGTTCTTCAAAGCCCGCTCTGTGCCCTTTGCTCTCCGGGCCAGGTTAGATGAAGAACTTGATAAGCTGGTTGCCCAAGGCGTTTTTGAGCCAGTGCGCACTTCCCGGTGGGCCACACCCATTGTACCAGTTGCGAAAAAGGATGGCAGTTTGAGGATTTGTGGCGACTACCGCTGCACGGTTAACAGAGTTGTGAAACCTGATGTGTACCCCATTCCTACTGTGGCCGAACTGTTCTCCAGACTGGCAGGCGGGGTGATTTTCAGTAAATTGGACCTCAAACAAGCTTACCAGCAGCTCGTGCTGGATGACGCTGCAGCAGAACTCCTCACCATCAATACCCACCGTGGGCTCTTCCGGGCCCGCCGACTGCAGTTTGGAGTGTCAACAGCGGTGTCGATATTCCAGCGTTTCATGGATACCCTTCTTGCTGGCATTCCAGGCGTTCAGCCATATTTGGATGACATCCTCATTGCAGGAAAAACAATCGATGAGCACAATGTGCGACTCTCTGCTGTACTGCAACGGTTCACAGAGGCAGGGCTGCGGCTACAAAAGGAAAAGAGCATTTTCACGACAAGTCAGGTTGAGTTCCTGGGGTTTCGGGTGGACAAGGACGGTGTACGGCCAACCAGTGAAAAGGTGGAGGCAATCCAAAAGGCTCCGTCACCCCGGAACAAAACCGAACTGCAATCCTTCCTCGGCCTCCTAAACTTTTACAGTTGCTTTCTGCCCAACAAAGCTACAGTGTTGGAACCTCTACATCGTCTCCTGGACCAGTCCTCTACGTGGCGTTGGACTGATGATCATGAAAAGGCTTACGCTGCTGCAAAGCAACTACTTCAAGCTGATGGCGTGCTAACCCACTACGATGAAAGCAAACCCCTCGCCATTGCATGCGATGCCTCTCCTTATGGTCTGGGGGCGCTTCTATTCCATGTTGAGCCAAATGGACGAGAGGCCCCCATCTGCTTTGCGTCCAGAACGATGTCTTCGACGGAGAGGAATTATGCGCAAATTGATAAAGAGGCGCTGGCTGTCATTTTTGCAGTCAAGAAATTTCACCAGTACCTGGCTGGTCGTCATTTCCAGATTTTTACTGACCACAAGCCCCTCTTAGGCCTGCTGCACCACTCTAAGCCCATGCCCTCTATGCTGTCCCCTCGCATGCTACGCTGGAGTGTGCTTCTTGGAGCCTATGATTACGAGCTGAACTACAGGCCAGGGAAACAGCTAGCGAATGCTGATGCTCTGAGTCGCCTCCCCCTGCCCTCTACAGTGTCAGAGACCCCTCCACCCTTGGAGGTGCTTTTGCTGGAAACTGTGCCGGATGCCCCATTGCATGCAAGCAGAATCGCTGCCCTCACTCTGAAAGATCCAGTTCTGTCTCGCGTCTTACGCTGGGTCCTTCATGGCTGGCCTACAGAGGTGCCAGATGACCGTTTCAAGCCATTCCTGAACCGCCGGCATGAGCTTTCAGCGCATAAGGACTGTCTCTTATGGGGAAGTCGGGTGGTTGTTCCTGATCTGGCGAGGGAGGGAGTGATAGCCATGTTACATGATGCGCACCCAGGCATTGTGCACATGAAAGAGCTGGGGAGGAGTTACGTATGGTGGCCAGGTATGGATGCCGCCATTGAGAAAAATGTCAAAGACTGTACAGTCTGCCAAGAGTCCCGCCATGCTCCGCCCACTGCGCAACTGCATCCATGGGAGTGGACAACAAAGAAATGGTCTAGATTGCACATAGACTTTGCGGGTCCATTCCAAGGCAAAACCTTCCTCATCATTGTGGACTCCCACTCTAAGTGGCTGGAGGTAGCCGTGGTCAGTTCTATGTCATCCGCTGCTGTCATTAGCACACTGAGACTTCTGTTCGCAACCCATGGTTTGCCGGACGTCATAGTCTCTGACAATGGAGCCTCCTTTACTTCTGAAGCATTCAAGGAGTTTGCCGGGCGCAATGGCATAAGGCATGTGACCACAGCGCCCTACCACCCTCGTTCAAACGGCCAAGCCGAACGAATGGTCCAGACAACCAAGGAGGCCTTGTCCAGAATCACTGCTGGGGACTGGCAGACACGTATAGCTAGGTTCCTACTGTCACAGCACACCACGCCTAATTCTGCGACTGGGAAAAGTCCTGCCGAGATGCTCATGAATAGGCGACTTACCACTGCTCTTGATCGCCTTCATCCAGATTACGAAAATGACATGCATCGCAAACAAGAGGTGATTGCTGACAAGCATAAAGGCAGTGTTAGGAGTTTTCAACCTAGAGAGACTGTCTACATGAGGAGCTACACTGGGGCGCACAAATGGGTCCCCGGTGTCATTATGGATACCACCGGCCCTGTCTCATACAGAGTACAAACACCAGATGGGCAACTGCATCGACGCCATGTGGATCAACTGCGTGGCAGAGTGCAGGCAGGCGCTGACCAGGGTTCTGAGGGTTCTGAGGAATCACCGGACGACAGTACCCCAGAGCCTATCGAACCAACCCCACCTGCCTCTCCACAACCACCCGAGAGCGCCGAGCCAAGTGGTTCACCTGTCCCTGTGGTGGTGCCTGACCCTGCCACCCCCCTACAGCGCCCAATAAGGGAGCGCCACCCACCCCAGCGTTTTGGAGACTTTGTGGACTAGGGGAAAGGGGTGTTATGTATTGGGATTGATGTTCGGTGCATGCGCACCATCTCAGGCTGTTGCCATAGTTACCTGTTATATACAAGTTAGCTGACTCTAACAAAGGAGCCATGTAACGCCATGCCGATAACCTAAGTTGAGATTCATAAAGGTTCATAAAAGCAATCCCTCTGTGTCCGTGTCGAATCTTACAATAACTATTAGCATAGGCTGCCTGGCCTAGTGACTGTTCCTCTCCGCACTCAAGAACATTTAAAATGCTCTCTCTCTCTCTCTCTCTCTCTCTCTCTCTCTCTCTCTCTCTCTCTCTCTCTGTGACCTAATGACTGCTCCTCTCCGCACTCAAGAACATTTAAAATGCTCTCTCTTCTCTCTCTCTCTCTCTCTCTCTCTCTCTCTCTCTCTCTCTCTCTGGACTGATCCTTACTAAAGCACAGTTACAGTATTCTGTTTATGTTCCATCTTCTCTCTCAGTGTTTATAGGTTCTTCCATCCATGCAATCCATTTTGATTCACACTTTTGTGGATGTCAAACTTTTAGGAAATCTAATCTGTTTTTCTTTACTGTGTATTTGTTGTAATGGAAAGAAAAGATGCTCTGTCCAAAAAACATCTTCACATTTTAAGTGGATCACCATTTGTGTTGTAGTTCTTCTGGCAGCATAGTGTAAATTATGGGGCTTATTTGCCATTTCAAATTCTGTGTAGTGTTCAGCAAGTTCTGTATTCGGTGTCCGCACTGTAGATCATTCTGAAGGAAAATAACCTGCTAAATCATAGCATGGTTTGCTTCTTTACAAATAATGGCATAACTAATGGCAAAAGATGGTTCCACAAAATATGTACACATATACATTTACCATTAACCATTTCTTTCTTTTCTCTGTCATAAATTCCCGGCACACATACACACACACAGACGCACGCACGCACGCACGCACGCACGCACGCACGCACGCACGCACGCACCAGGGTTGGAAATAAGCACCCGTCTACCCGCCAAGGACGGGTAAATTTCAGGGCTGACTGGTATTTTTTTCAACCCACCACTCACTTTTAGTGGTAAAAATAGCTGGTGACTGGTAGATTTTAAAATCTACCTGCCACATTGACTGGTGGGGGAAAAAATTAAGTTCCACCCCTGGCACGCACGCATGCATGCACGTACAGTATGCACGCACGCACACACTTTTCTGCTGTCATGCTGCCAGGTAACCTACTCAGCCCTTCTGTGTGCATAAATCTCCTCTACTCTCTCTAGACATTTCCGGGGCTCTCTTCTCATCTCCCCTCCTGTTCCCTCTATTATCTGTTCTCCTATTCATCTCTCCTCTCATCTCCTCTCCTCTCCTCTCATCTCTTCTCCTCTCCTCTCCTCCTCCTCTCCTATCCTCTTCTCATTTGTGACCACATAAAGCTATGGCCAAGAACATATCTACTCATCCCTCTCAACCTCCCTCTCCTCATTTCCTCTCATCTTCTCTTCCCTCTTATTCCTCTACTCCTCTCTTCTGCCCTGCTCTACTCTTCTGTCTACTCCTCCTCTCTCCCTCTCCTCCTCTTCTCCTCCTATGGGCAAGGGTGCTGCCTCTGCCCTCCCCTCCTCCCCCTCCCTCTGCTGCTTCTCCTTCCCCCACTACTCCTCTTTCTCTTTCCTCTCTCTTCTCCTCTCATCTCCTCTCTCCTCCTCACATCTCCTCGCCTCTCCTCTCATCACATCTCCACACATCACATCTCCTCACATCTCCCCTCCTCTCCTCTCCTCTCCTCACATCTCCTCTCCTCTCATCACATCTCCTCTCCTCTCCTCTTCACTGCCTGCTCTCTGCCTCTTCTTCCCCCACTCCTCTCCTTCTCTCTCTGCTTCTCCCCCCCCACTCCTCTCCTTCTCTCTCTGCTTCTCTTCTCCTCTCCTCTTCTGTCCCCTCTACAGTACTTCTCTCTGCCTCTCCTTCCCCCCACTCTTCTCCTTCTCTCCTTCTCTCCTTTTCTCTCTGCTTCTCATCTCCTCTGCTCTTCTGTCCCCTCTACAGTTAGTCCTCTCCTCTCCTCTCCTCTCCTCTCCTCTCCTCTCCTCTCCTCTCCTCTCCTCTCCTCTCCTCTCCTCTCCTCTCCTCTCCACTGCCTGTTCTCTGCCTCTCCTTCCCCCACTCCTCTCCTTCTCTCATCTTCTCTCTGCCCCCCCCTCCTCTCCTTCTCTCATCTTCTCTCTGCCCCCCCCCTCCTCTCCTTCTCTCCTTTTCTCTCTGCTTCTCCTCTCCTCTTCTGTCCCCTCTACAGTACTCTGTCCTCTCTCCTCATGAATCATCTCCCAACTATGGCCAAGGACGCCGCTGCCTGGGCTGGCCTCTGTGGCGGGAGATTTACCGGCTAACCGGGGCGGGCGAGCGGGCGGGCGAGCGGGCGGGCAGGCGGGCGGGCGGCCAGTCGGATTAACACACGGGCTAGATATGGCTGCAGCCTAGGGGCCCCCACCTGCCAGGGGGGCCCTGATTGGTCAAAAGTGAAAAATGGCAGAATTATGACAAGATGCAATATTGAAAAAGTCATCTCTCATGTTCAGTAGACATGTTATCTTTAATTCCTAGCACATAATTATGACAATGTCTAAGTAAATTTGTTGTGAAATTTGCTTTCCGGGGGGTCCCACAGCAACCTGTAGCCTAGGGGCCCCAAGCCATCTTAATCCGGCCCTGGGCAGGAGGGCGGGCGGTTGGGGAAGAGCGGAGAGCGGCCAGTCGCTCGCTCGCTCGGTCAGTGTAATCGGCGGCGGCGCTGAATGCTGAGGCAGCGCGCTCCTAACGATCTCATTCTGCTTAAAAAGTCATTACAGGTTATACGACAGGATGTGCTCCGATGTAATCACTTTCCCATCTTTATGGGGAGGACTCTCCCTCTTACTCTCCCTCTTACTCTCCCTCTTCCTCCCCCTCTCTCCCTCTTACTCCCCCTCTCTCCCTCTTCCTCCCCCTCTCTCCCTCTTCCTCCCCCTCTCTCCCTCTTCCTCCCCCTCTCTCCCTCTTACTCCCCCTCTCTCCCTCTTACTCTCCCTCTCTCCCTCTGCTCTGCTCTGCTCTGCAGTGTCGCCTTCCTCCTGGTGCTCTATGACAGTGATTCTCAAACTTTTTCTGCAGGTACCCCCTTTTGGAATTAAAAATATTTTCACAAGTCATGACCCCCCATATTCTTAGACATTTTTCTGTCCCCTTAATATTGCTAGATTATGTATTGCTTGTGTGGTGCTTGTATTTCCATGTCCTTCAACCCAAAGGACAACAATTACACATACAATACTTTGGTTGGCATGAAAAGGTTGGTGTCCCATCAACATTACTTACAGAATTAGGAGACTGTTGACCAAACTCTTCTACTGAACTGAATGCCACATTTCCTCCGTGTCATTGTCAACATGGCCGCCGTTTAGTGCGTGCAGTGTCCATCATTCAAACACTGCATTTTTCCGCCATTGTTAGGGGATCATCCTGGCACTTTCAGTGCACTGCCTCAACTGAAATTTTCAGCGAGAGTGCCCTAGACATTGAAAAACAGTGCCCGAAGTGCCCGAAGTGCACAAGTGCAGCATTTGAGACGTGGCCTATGTCTATGGCGATCTGTGTGTCAAAGGTTCCATGAGCTGTCAGAGGTGTCCATAAAAAAGTTCAGACAGAAAATAAAAACACTGCCACAAATTTGTTCCTATCTGAATCAGTTGATCATCATGATCATGAAAAATGGGTGTAGTGAAGAGTGGATGTATGTGAAATGTTATGAACCTATGTGATGTACAAAGCAGCATTCATACAGTTCTGGCTCATGTGATCATATTAAAGGTGTAGGCCTACCCATCATTTTTTGTAGTTATGTTTTTCACTGTGTAAACACAACCCAGAAAACGGAAACCTTCTTTGATCAGTGCTATTGCATTGTCTGGGCGTATACCCTATGAAATGTTACTTGAAATGCAACTGGTTGCTAATTCACCTTTTTATGAACAGGCTATATAATAAATGTATCACCTCTAATGCTACTATGTACAGTTATATACAGTAGTTGAGTTTTGCCGTTCTCCTGTTCTTCCAGCCATTCACTGAGTTGGTTGATATTACCTGTCGCTTCAAGCTAGCAATTAGCATTGAACCGATCATAGATCAATTATGTATGCTAGCTTGGGGATGGAATTTGCATCGCCAGAGAATGGCTGCAACAGTACTGTAAAACATTTGGTAACACTTTACTTGACGCAGGCGTCACACATGACATGACATGACATAAGTGTCATAATAGTGTCATAATGTGTCATTCATGTGTCATAAACATTATGTCAATGTCATAAACAAATCAAAGTGACATTCGCTTATGACAAAGACAGCCCTAACAATGTCAACTTTTTATGACCATAAAACACTTATGACACTGACACCATGTTTATGACTCGCTCATGACTGTGTCATAACACTATTATGACACTGTTATGTCATCAAGTAAATGGCGTCAAGTAAAGTACTACCCAACATTTAGCTTTGGCTTCAACTGGGTTGGCTTAGCCCTAGAACATTGTCATTTGTGTGACCAAGTAAAACATTTCAACTCGACAAGAAAGATCATTAATGAAAATACAGATTTAATTAACCCCTTTCACAGAGAAGCCGTCACAAATCCATGTCTCTGTTGTAGCAGACATCTGTCGCCTGGTGCAGGAAAACACTGCGTCAAGAATGAAAGAAGTGGCCGGTCAAAGAGAGGCAGAAAATGAATTTATTCAAAGTGAAGTCAAATGCCCTCTAAAAATGGGAGGCGTGTGTGTTTGTGTCTGTGTGTGTGTGAGAGAGAGAGAGAGAGAGAGAGAGAGAGACAGAGAGACAGAGGGAATGAGTGGGTAATGGGTGTGTTTGTGACAGGGAAAGGTTCTGTGTGTGTACTGTTTGTGTGTTGTCTATGTTTGTGTTTTTGTGATTTCAAGAGACGGATGCTGTTAAAATGTCAAGAGCGCAGGGAAAGGAGGTAACCATAGTAACCACAGTAAAAATATAAAGGGGTGGGGCGGGGTGGGGGTGTTTGCGTATGACCATGATGAAGACTTCTTCTGTCAGAGATGAGGGAGCCCTTCATTCAACTGGAGAACAGTTAGATATGATTGTCGTCATGCTCCAGCCGTTAAAGCAGTACAAGAGTAAAAGGTGAGAAAAAGCAATTTGTAGCTGGGAGGGAAGAGGAGTAGAAGAGGAGAGGAGGAGAGAAGGGGAGGGGAGAAGGGGAGGGGAGAAGGGGAGGGGAGAGAGAAGAGGAGGAGAGAGGAGGAGGACAGAAGACAAGGAGAGAAGAGAAGAGGAGGTGAGAATGGGAGGCGGGAAGGAGAGAAGAGGAGTGTAGAAGGGGAGGAGAGAAGAAGAGGAGAAAAGACAAGGAGAGAGGAGAGGAGAGAAGAGGAGGAGAGAAAGGGAGGAGAGAAAGGGAGGAGGGAAGAGAGGAGAGAAGATGAGTGTAGAAGGGGAGGTGAGAAGAGAATGATAGAAGAGAGGAGAGAAGATGAGTGTAGAAGGGGAGGACAGAAGACAAGGAGAGAGGAGGAGGAGAGAAAGGGAGGAGGGAAGAGAGGGGATAAGATGAGTGTAGAAGGGGAGGAGAGAAGAGGAAGGGAGAAGAGAAGGAGAAAGGAGATGAGAAAAGAGGAGGAGGGAAAGGGAAGAGAGGTAGAGGAGGAGTGTAGAAGAAGAGGAGAGAAGAGCAGGAGAGAAGAGGAGGAGAGAAGGGGAGAGGAGAGAAAGGGAGAGGAGAGAAGGGGAGAGGAGAGGAGAGAAGGGGAGGGGAGGGGAATGGGAGGAGAGAAGGGAAGAGGAGAGAAGGGGAGGAGAGAAGGGGAGAGGAGGGGAGGGGAAGGGAGGAGAGGGGAGGGGAGGAGAGAAGAGCAGGAGAGAAGAGGAGGAGAGAAGGGGAGAGGAGAGAAGGGGAGGGGAGGGGAGGGGAAGGTGTGTCGTGGTGGGGGCAAGAGGGGGCGTTGGGACAAGGGGACAGGGGACAGGGTTCGATGCATGCACTTCATGGAGAAAGATTGCATAGCTTTTATAAAACAATGTCTTTTTGTGACCTTGATGCCAGTGCTGTGCTTTTAGCCCTCTTACTTTCTACATGTATGTTCTTTTTTTCTTTCTCTCTGTCTCTCTTTTCGTCATGTCTCCAGTTTTTAATTTCCTTTAGGCTCTGAAGAAAACATGGAGCCTTTTTCCCTTACTCCTCCTCCTTGAATCTGAGAAAGAAACCAACATTGACAAGTCATTGGAAGAATACAACGAGAGGTCCGACCATCCAGTGTTTTTGCAGACACTGGGGAAATGGGAGGAGGTGGTGAGGAGGTGAGATCAATACATCCACAGATAGCAGCATCTCCTGTCCTGTCCGTTCTACTGTATCCATTCTCCTCAGATTAGACGATGCAGAGGGGAATAATAAAAAATGAAGGAACGAATCCTCAATGTCCCGGCCATGTTAATCCGTTCGTCTCAGTTCACCATTTTCTCAAACCATTTCATCTCGCCCTCAGAGGACAATAATCCAAAACAGGGAAAAAATAAAGAAATAATCATGCACTTTCCTCTTTGTTCTGCCTGGTTGTTACGTAAGTAAATGAGTAATTAAGTACTGTAAGTATTGTGTGCTTCATTGGGAACCAAAAGCAGGGAGTATAACTACAAATAGATCCAGGAGATGGCCTTGACAGTGCTGGCCTGCTAGATCCAGGGTTGGATGGCCTTGACAGTGCTGGCCTGCTGGCCTGTCTCGTCATGTTTTTGGGGGGGCGTGGTTTGTCAGAGCCCTCTGGACAGGCACGAAGCTGTGGTCAGGAGGAAGGAGTCCGTGGTAGAGCCAACATGGCGGCCAGGAGAGGAGCCAAAATGGCCCCCGTGTGTGCAGTTGCACTTCAGCGTCTGAATCCTCCATTGGAGCCCTCGAACCGTAGGTCAGATTCTTATATGGAAGGTGCTGCAAAAAGAAACAAAAAAACAAGGACACAAAAGGCAGAATAGCAGATCATCAGACAGCAACCTTTAAAAATTACATTACAAAAACACACTCAGTGCACAAGCATGCAGGCACGCAGGCACGCACACAGACACAGACACAGACACACACACAGACACACACATGCACACACACACACACACACACACACACACACACACACACACACACACACACACACACACACACACACACACACACACACACACACACACACTTCAGCCACCTCCAGTCATCTCTCCACGGTTAATGAGTCAGCTGTTAATATTTCCATTATTATTATGTTATGCAATAAAGTCACCAGTCCAAAACATATATTTTCACGACAACAAACAAGAGGGAGGCGGCGCGCTTGGTGACTATGGTGACAGTTAAAGAGGAAACTTGGGGACGGCCCAGCCAGCACACTTGTGGCTCCGAAATCTGATGACATCCATCTGATGACATCATCAGCACCCCCCAAACCAAATATGAATACTTGAAAGTGAAAGCCCATTGGGAAACTCCAACTCCCATTGTCATTGTGACACAGCACTCCACAGCACACAACACTGCACACTGCACACAACGAAAGTGCATTTATGCCTCACCCGTGCAAGGGGGCAGCCCTCAGTGGCGCCCCATGGGGAGCAGTGCGGTGGAACGGTACCATGCTCAGGGTACCTCAGTCATGGAGGAGGATGGGGGAGAGCACTGGTTGATTACTCCCCCCACCAACCTGGCGGGTCGGGAGTCGAACCGGCAACCTCTGGGATGCAAGTCTGACACCCTAACCGCTCACCCATGACTTCGTCTCTCTGCTATGAGCCTCTGACTCATATGTTGCCCTGAGCTTTTCCCAACAAAGTGTCACAGTAAATTTTGCAGTGTTGATTCTATATTAATTTATAGAGTAGAACCAACTACATGATTGTGAAATTTGACTCCCTAAGTGTTGAATTAGCACTGCCCTATGTACATACTTTACCTTATCTCAGAGCACAGAGCACATTACATTGCACTTAGCTGACGTTTTCATTTTGTTCAGAGCGACTTACAGTCATTATTTTTCAGGGTATTGGTTACAGTCCCTGGAGCAATGTGGGGTTAGGTACCTTGCTCAAGGGCTCCTCGGCCAGGGATGGAGATGAAGGGAGAGGTCAGGTGGGATTCGAACCTACAATCCCCAGATTGAAAGACCAACTCTCTAACCACTAGGCCACGGCTGCCCCGTATTAATACTTCGTCTCTCTTCCGGAAGGTTTTGAAAAGTTTCCCAGAGGCCATATGCCGGAGCGTTAGGATGAGAGATGAGCCTGGTGAAATGTGTGCAGGAGGATAATCAGGAGGAGAGCCAGATGGCGCTTGATAGCGGCTCCCTCCGCGTAATGAATGTGGGATTTATTTGGAAATGGAGTGGAAAAGCTGCCCCATAAAACGGGGGAACTCACACACTGCACTCCAACTCTGCACTTCACTGACAAAACATTTGAGCACATTACGCACCTGTGCCTCTTGATATTACACCAAATATATATATATTTTTTAAAAAGGTCTCGTGGTTCAATTAAATATTAAACATTAAACGCAGTTGGGTAGGGGATGGTTCTTCTTGGGCAAAACTTCAGTGGAAATTACAGAAGAGAAGGGGGGGGGGGCAGAGGGAGAAAATGAAATGAAATACGCAGAGAGGAAATTGAATGGAAACAATGCCTCCCACAAATCATGACTTTTTGGGTACAGTGGGGGGTGATGTCACCCCTTCCAGTCTGCCAGTGACCGTTCACTTTAGTGGGCCATTAGCAACAATGGATGTGCCTCCACCAAAGCAGAAAGTTTGGCTTCATAACCATAGCGTCATGACTCAACCCCCAACCACACCCACACCCACCACCACTACCCACCCTTACAATTGGTTCCTGTTTTATGGGAGGGCGACAGGTTCATTCTCTGAAACGTTCAGCGTTCTGCACTTCTATTCAAACAAAATAGATAGACAGATAGATAGATAGATAGATAGATAGATAGATAGATAGATAGATAGATAGATAGATAGATAGATGGTATACAATTGAGGTGAAGAAGATTGATAGAAAAGAGAGACAGAGAGAGAGAGAAAGAAGAAAGAGAGAAGGGAAGAAAGAAGAGAGAGAGAGAGAGAAGGGCAGAAAGAAGAGAGAGAGAGAAGGGCAGAAAGAAGAGAGAGAGAGAAGGGCAGAAAGACAGAGTGAGCAATAGAGTAACAGTAAGGAATAGAGGGAGGAATAGAATAAGATGGAAAGAGAGAGAGAGAGAGAGTGAGAGAGAGAGAGATCTGTTCTTTTCCGCTGTATTCCGCTGTCCGTATGTGCTTCGGAATCTGCCTCGTCTAAAGATTCCGTGGTGCCATGGCAGCAGAGCAGCAGAGTGATGTCACAATGCCTCACTCGAGCTCATTTCCTGTCTGAGAGGTGGGCGGGCGGGCGGCACAGCTGTGCTGTGGCAGCAGCTTGTAAACGCGGAGCGCTGGAATGTCTCGCCCATAAAACCTAGCGGCTGCGCCCCCTCACCCAAATGAGCTCAGCAACTCTGCCCTGCAAGATGGCACATCCAGCTCAAACACCAGCCACAGCAGGTACATGCGTCCAGACAGAGGATAGAACGAACAAAATGCTCACATGGTAGTATTGGGGTTAGTCTGACTGGTTTTTATTTGATCTGACGGGTTTTGATTTTTGATATATTGAAAGATCAGGAAGCGCCCTCAAATACCTAATAGGCTGCACTGGGTGTTTAACTTTGTTGATGAATAAACTCAAACTTGAAAATACTGTAAATGAATTTAAAAACTTCTTATCAGCGATTCTCCCCCTTGCTTATGAGTTCGCTGCTTCGTCTATTCACTTCACACAACTGCAATCACGTTTGCACTTCCTTCAGATGGATACTATTATTTGATCCACTTGTTCCCGGCAGATATCCCCGTCTTTATTTCACATTTCCAGTAACTATATAGTACCTGTACATTAGGAGAACGAGGAGACAAAAGGCTATTGCTTATTTTGTTGTAATAATAAAGATTTGATTTCCAAGTCGAGGTGACAAGACACGTTTATCTTGTGGTGTTGAAAGTGAAAGTGGACACCCATAAGCCGGCTAGAGATCACGTTGTTTCCTCTTGATCGGCAACAACATTTTTTCTGATTGTGTCCTTTGACATCAAGTAAAATGTGCACCATCAGATTTCAACTCGTATACATTTGTGTAGCTTTGTAAACTAAAACGAGGTGGCGTGGACTTTGAGAATGCTAATGCATATATCCCAGTGCAGTGAATGAGTGATAAAATCCACATATTTGCTCTTTTGGCGTTCGGCTCTCTCCGTTTTGAAGCCCTTTTCCAATGTTCACATAAGCGATTTATTTGCCTGTCCAAACATCTCAATTAGCTTGTGATTTATTTGCAGTCCCATTCGTTGTTTTCACTGCATGCCAGCGTGATATTTTACAATCAGCTAGCCAGTAGCCAGCTTTCAGCGAGCTGCTGCTGCTTAGCTCTAGTTAGCAAACGAAGGGGATGAATGGGTCTCTCATTCGTTCCACTCATACACCATAGAAATCTAGACGCCCCTAGCGGCCACAAATTCCACAACAACAAAGGGCGCGGCGCCTCCAGGCAAAACTGCAAGTGCTGTTTCGGAGCAGAACCACCAGATGGTGATGGAAATATTCCCATTTTCGCCATAACTGGTCAGTCAAGAAAAACCCTGAGTTCCAAGCCATTTCACGACTATGAAAAAGTTGCATAGTGTTTCTTTAAAGCAAGACAATGCTTAACATGAAAAATTAGACACTTTACCACCTTTATAAACCCCAGCCAACGGTTTTAACTGTATTAAGCCCCAAAATAGTGGCATACCCTTTAAGGCATGCTGAGTGAGGGCAGGTGGAGAGGATCCTGTAATCTATTTATTCTCTCCCGTTGGTGGAGAGGATCCTGTAATCCAGTGATTCTCAACAGGGGTGCCGGGGCACCCTGGGGTGCCGCAGGGCCCCTCAGGGGTGCCGCAGAAACGTGGCTGATAAATAAAATATGTAATATAAAACATATTTGTCTACATTGATACGTTAATGCTAGTCAGTGAAAACTTTCACCTGCCATAAAGTAAATATAGGTCGCCCAAGTCAGCTGCAACTTCGAACGTAGGTCATGTGACGTCTCCAAATGTGTTACTTTTCTAAGTTTGTGTGGTATCGGATGCGCTGCTATGTTACGGCTTGTGGGTTTGGGGTGCCTTGAAATTTTTCATGAATTGAAAGGGTGCCTCGCCTAAAAAAAAGGTTGAGAAACACTGCTGTAATCTATTTATTCTCTCCCGTTGGTGGTTGCTGCTAGCCTCGCCGAATAGCCGAATGTTGACTCCGTCAATCAGTGTGGCAAAAGCCATGAGGAATCCGTCTCCGTTGACGATGGGAGATGGTCTGATCTTACTCTATCATTTAAATTAATTGAAGTTCCAAACTCAAACTAAAACCCATATTGTGCTTTATTAGCATGCCTGTTACGTTATAGCGTCGCAAAAGCATACAAATAACAAAACGAAAGTGTGAATATAGATACCTTAACCAATCAGTAACGGAGCTCGTGGGTGAGTTCTACGTCACCACTCTCAACTGTTTGCTGATTGGCGAAACACTGAGAGAACCGAGCTCGTGGCTTTTGCCAGACGATGTGCGGAGCCAAAATCTTTGGGTGGAGTACAGAGGATGGCGTCCCGTTGGTGGTTGCTGTTGCTCCATGTGAAAGCATCGTTGCTAACCAGTTAGCAGCTTAGTAAGTTTCCAATGGGAGTTGCCTGTAAGTTGCTAACTTAGTTATCCTGCTAACTTAATTAGCAACGATGCTGTGGAGAATCGCACTCCCGATCAAATTGCTACCATCAAACAGTAATTTTCTGTACAGTCCATTACCTATTGTGTAGCCTCCAGGCACGCTGTAATAGTCATTGAAAAGTTAACTACTATAGTACTACACTACTACGACATTACAGCGGGCCTTTGGTAATGAACTACGACTTGGTCATCATCGCCATTCTGGTAACAGCACATTTATAACGCCGTGTCTAAACGGGTTAACTCCGTCTTTTTGCATTTGTAGTGAGGACAGGAGGATCCTGCAGGCTATTTATTCCCTTGCTGTAGATGTTGATGCTCCTGCTGCTGCCCTCACCTCTGGCCCATGTGGGACTGACTTGGTGTCCACCCCAGGGAGGCCGACAGAGGGGGACAAAGGGGTCTGTTGTCTCGGGCACAGGGAGAGAGGGGACCCAGAAATGGGTTTCCATTGCATTACATTTTATTAGGTGGGGGCCCTTTGAAAGGACTTTGTCCCGGGCCCTGGAAAACCTGTCAGCGTCCCTGGTCCACCCTAGCCTCGCGAGCCATCCTACGTACTTCCGCCAAATGATTGGCTCCACCACTGTAGTCTGGTCGTGCTTCTCTGTGGAGTGCCTGGAGCAGTAGAATTTTGATCGCAACGCCCCCCCCCCAGAAAACAGCCAATAATCGAATACGCCCCCCACGTGGGGACGAAAGCGGGAGGACACTCGTGACAATGACAAACACATCTGCGCCAGAGCCATTGGTCTGCGCTATGCTGTTGTTGAGTAACTGCCAGCGATTGGGTCAGAGGTGTCCAATAATTTCAAACCATAACTAAGTGCAAACTTCCTGCTTCCTACAATCGCTTCAGAGCAAACAAATGCCAGACCATAAATACGAAATGAAATGGTAGTATTATGGGATGGTCAGGACCAGGCTAGGTCCACCCACCCATAAGCTGATGTATGGGGGCGATTGACGCAGGCAGGCATGCAGGCAGGCAGGCAGGCAGGCAGACAGGCAGGCAGGCAGGCAGGCAGGCACACAGACAGGCAGGCAGGCAGGCAGGCAGGCAGGCAGGCAGGCAGACAGACAAGCAGGCAGGCAGGCAGGCAGGCAGGCAGGCAGGCAGGCAGGCAGGGCAGGCAGGCAGGGCAGGCAGGCAGGCAGGCAGGCAGGCAGGCAGGCAGGCAGGGCAGGTAGGGCAGGGGCCTCGTTTGTATGCTAATGAGGGGACCTGGTGGCATCCTGGTGGCACTATTCTTCTGCATCAGTGGCAGTGTGATGGGATGGGGGGGGGGGACCTAGCCTCCCACGCATGCACACACACACAGACATGCAGACACACACACACACACACACACACACACACGCACACACACACACACACACACATACACACACAGTAGCTGCTTTTATATTGATATAATATTTATTTATATTTATAAAATCAAATGTATATATATATATATTTATATTTTTATCAATCCCAACTGGACCAAAATATTTCTATCTACCTTTCAAATGTACAAAAAACATCTCTTCTATTGTCTAATCTAATATCCAATCGGTGAAGTTAGTCGCCATTACCTTAAAAACTCGGGAGCCCTTGAGATCATGTTTTCAAAGTCTGCGAAGGAGAGCTTGTTGTCTCCGTCCAGGTCGGACTCCTCGATGGACTTGTCGCACACCAGGGTGACCTCCTCAGGGGTCAGCTCCTCCTTGGTCAGCCTGTTCAGTGTCTTCTCCAGGTCCTCCTTGCAGATGAAGTTGTCCACATTGAAGTCTGGTGGTGAAGGGGCGGTAAAAGCAGAAAAGCATGTGATGAGAGGAATGAATCTCTTTGATATGTCAATGTTATACGTCCAGTTTTCAAGCATTTGTTTTTTGATCATGTTTCTTCGTTCTGTTATTTGAATTTGATTGCAAATGAAGTTGTCCACTGTGAAGTCTGGTGAAGGGAACGTAAAAGGAGAAACCATGTGTTGAAGGAAAGGAATTATATCTTCTCTCTTAACTTACACATTTCTTAATCAGATTCAGGACAGTGAGAGATAGAAGAAATGAGTGGGAGAGAGAGATGGGAAAGGATCGGGAAATTACCTGCAGGTTGGACTCGAACCCTGGTGCCGCACACTAGCCTTCGAAAAGACTGTTATAACAACTATAAGGGGGTTCTTTGCCATGCTTCAAAATTTGTGTTACTACATGAATGAATTGTGCTATACAAATACAGTTATTACTGTATTATAAAGAAATTTGAACTGAGAGGATTGAGAGAGGATTGAGGTTTGTTCAGGATGTGTCAGTGAAAAGAGTTAGTCTGTAAGCAGTGGGACTGGATCTGCAAACTATGTAAAGACAGAGGGAAAAGTCTCACCTCATTCGTTGACTCAGCATCATTTACTCAGCATATGGCCAGCACACTTTTACATCCACACATTATACAGAGAGCCCGTTATGAGCATTAAGCTTTAGAAATCATATGTATAGGCCTATATATATATATATATATATATATATAAAATCGAGTGCACACTCTTGCCAATATGAGTAAGGCAATTCTGCTGTGATTCTCCCCCTCTACATGGCTGCGTGTTAATGACCTCTGTTTTACGAGGGACTACGGACACTGACAGAAATACAACCCCTTTGCTTTATAGTGGCGTCATTAAAAGAGAGATAGCTGTGGCTGTTGCTGCTGCTGCTGCTGCTGCTGCTACTACTGCTGCTAATCCCACCGCTACTGTACCGTAGACCAGTGTTTCTCAACAGGGGTGCTGCGGATCCCCCTCAGGGGTGCCGCGGAAACGTGGTTGATAATTAAATTATGTAATGTAATACATATTTGTCTAAATTGATAAGTTGAATGAATCGAAAGGGTGCCTCGCCTAAAAAAGGTTGAGAAACACTGCCGTAGACTTTGACACCATTAAAGGGCAGATAACACAGCTGCTGCTGCTGCTGCTGCTGCTACTACTGTTACTGCTACCCACTGCGACTGTCACTGCTACTGTGTACCATAGACATTAAAGGGGAGATAGCTGCGGCTGCTGTGACTGCTACTGCTGCTGCTACTACTGCTGCTACTGCTGCTGCTACTACTGTTACTGCTGCTGCTACTGCTGCTGCTGCTGCTGCTGTTACTGCTGCTACTGCTGTTACTGCTGCTGTTACTGCTGCTGCTGCTGCTGCTGTTACTGCTGCTACTGCTGTTACTGCTGCTACTACTGTTACTGCTGCTGCTACTGCTGCTGCTGCTGCTGTTACTGCTGCTGCTGCTGCTGTTACTGCTGCTGCTGCTGTTACTGCTGCTGCTAATGCGGCTGCTGCTACTGATGCTGCTGCTACTGTTACTGCTGCTGCTGTTACTGCTGCTGTTACTGCTACTGCTGCTGCTGCTACTGTTGTTACTGTTGCTGCTGCTGCTACTATTACTACTGCTACTGCTACTGCTGCTGCTGCTACTGTACCATAGACATTACCGCTGACAGCATTTACCAGGCCCGGGACAAAGCCATCTGCTGGTTCCCAGGTAGCAAAGTTTATCTGGCCCACTGTTGGCCCGATTCTTTTTCGCGAGTGCTGTTGGCACAATTCTGGCTTTGTCCGCGGCCCAATAATGGCCCTATTACCGTTTGCCGACAGTTATTTTCAGTGTCGGCTCAGTGTTGGCTCTGTTACTGCATGAGACTGACAGTTATTTTCAGTGTCGGCCGAGTGTTGGCTCAGTTACTGCATGAAGTAGTTATTTTCAGTGTTCTATGAAGTGTTGGCTGAGTCACGGTAACCAGTGTTCCAGCCAAGATGGGGCCGACTGTGCCTGCTACCTGGGTTCCCTATCTATCGCTTCTACTACTGTACCGTAGATTTTGAAGGCGTAAATAGCCTTCAGCTCTCGAGGGGCCATCTCGCTGAGTACGGAGAACATGTCCACAAAGTCGTTGAAGCTGAGATTCCCCAGGCCGTCCTCGGAGAATGACTCCACTATCCGGTTCCGGAACGGGTTCTCCTGTAATCCAAAACAGAGAACGGACAGAGAAAAAAAAGAGATACAGTATGTTGGAGCTATACTATTCTGTTTAAGTAATGCTAAAGTTAATGGTTAATTTGTTTATTGTGTTATGATTAGTTATTTGTATTTTAGTTATGTGGTAACTTTAATAATAAATTATAATTTTAGTCAATTGCTTTGCTTTATAGCTTTAGTCATTTTTCTTTGATTTATTTACCGATATATCATTTGAACACTTGGGGGCGATAGTGGGCACAGGTACACCTGTATATAGGTAGGAAGTAGGTGGTGATCTGTGTAGGCACCTGGGTGATGGGCATATGGTTTTTTACCAGAGCGAGAGATGCCATGTGTTTGCTCAACTGGAATAAAATAAACCACCATCAACTCAAGAACTTTGCCTGGAAATTGGACTTTGTCTTGCCTGCGTACATTACCTGCCCATGGTGCCTGAAGTGTTCCGTTTGATTTAAGTTTAATTTGATTTTGTTTGACAAACGGCCACTACATTAGTAACTAGAATGGGCACTCGGTAGAGCGCAAACCTTCGCCTACGCCACTTATTTTTTTCTGGCCATCTTCAGAGTGTGGGGCATAACATTCTCCAAATTTTGGTGTTAGTTTCATTGAAATGGGACCGGAATATCGTAATATTACATTTTTGGCCCAGTCTTGACCTCTTATTCAATTCAGCATGCACACGTTGTTCTGGCATATAGTGCTTGGCAAATATTTTTTTTTTTTTACCTTTTCGTGACCTTGACCTTGACCATTGACCCAATCACTCCCAAAAAGTAATCGATTGTTCCTTGGGTCATGACCAATTATCCCAGTAAATTTCATAAAAATCGGCTCAATTTACGTTTTTTACCTTTTCGTGAGCTTGACCTTGACCTTTGACCCAATCACTCCCAAAAAGTAATCGATTGTTCCTTGGGTCATGACCAATCATCCCACTAAATGTCATAAAAATCGGCTCAATTTACGGTTTTGACCTTTTCGTGACCTTGACCTTGACCTTTGACCCAATCACTCCCAAAAAGTAATCGAGTGTTCCTTGGGTCATGACCAATCATCCCACAAAATTTCATAAAAATCGGCTCAATTTACGTTTTTGACCTTTTCGTGACCTTGACCTTTGACCTTTGACCCAATCACTCCCAAAAACTAATCGATTGTTCCTTGGGTCATGACCAATCATCCCTCTAAATTTCATAAAAATCGTCTCAGTTCTGTCTGAGTTATACGAAGTACAAACAAACATTTTGACCTTGACCTTTGACCTTTGACCCAATCACTCCCAAAAACTAATCGATTGTTCCTTGGGTCATGACCAATCATCCCACAAAATTTCATAAAAATTGGCTCAGTTTTGACTGAGTTATACGAAGTACAAACAAACAAACAGACAAACAGACATATTCACAAATAAATAAATACACGGCGGGCAAAACATAACCTTCTGGCGAAGGTAAAAAACCTACCCAACTAAGAACTGGCTCAAGGAAAAGTCTGCGCCTATGGATTAAAGAAAACTTTCCTTGGATCTGGATCTCGGACATTATTGGAATATCCGATGGAAAAAGGATTTGTGAGTTCATCTTTCATGGATTGTTTGTTGGCGTGAGGGAGGAAGGCCTTGCCCAGAACAAAGAACAACTCGTGATATGTGCACTGCTGAAGAGTTAAAAGCCGTATAGGAAAACGGTGAAGATGATTACATTGAAAAGTTGTTTGGACTTATAAAAAGTTAAAACTGGCTGCCGTGACTGCTGCGCACTTTGTTTGATTTACGCGCCCGGCCACCTTCATTCATAAAAAGGCATGATAAGAAGCCTGTGCATTCACAACCTGTGTCGGTGAAGAGGACTTGCTTGTTTTATAAGAACACTGCTTACGATAAAATTTGGCACTTTCTGATCGTTACAATTTCCGCATTCAGAACTTTCTTCAAAATTATAAGTTTGTAGCAAAATGTCCGACGCAGAAGCGAAATCCGGATTGGAAAGGCCTGAATCAAAACGGTCGATTAAATTAACACCTAAAGGAATATGCTTTTACATACAGACTTGTCAAGAAAATCGATCAGCAAAAATTAAGCAAGCTAAAAGGTTTATGGATAAAATCCGCGGCCTAATTGAGTCAGGTGGAAAATCAGATGCCGTGAACGCGCAGCTTGCCTTGTTCATTCAGTGCTACGAGGAGGCGCTTAAAGTACACGAGACATTCATGGAATTGCCTCTACCAGAGAATGACCCAACACTTAACAGCAACATCAAAAACTTTGAGGATAAAATCATATCATGTCAAGCATTTACTGAGGAGATAAAGGAGTGGCTGTCTAAAAGTGGCAAACCATACTCGCAGCCAAAAGAGCCTCATGTCACAGACTGTCTTGATGATGGGATAAATCCCGAAGACAGCATTTCAAATGTGTTGAGTGTAAAATCTAGTACTGCAAAATCACGCGCAACAGGCGCATCAACCTCTTCATCCAAGGCGCGCGCAAAGGCGGAATCCGAGAGAATGGCTCTTTTGAAACGCTCTGAGCTGCTGAAAAAGAAACATGAAATTGAAGTGCAAGAGGAAAGGTTACGACGAGAAACAGAAAAATTACGCAGGGAAAAGGAACAATTGGAGCTGGAAACAGACTTGGCAGCAAATACAGCAAAGCTTGAGGTATTAGAAAGTAAAACGTCTCAGTGTGGTTCAAAACGATCAGATGGAATGAACTCTTATTTGAAAAAGAGTAAAGCCCAAAACTCCACCGGACTAAATCCCCAAGCCAGCGACTTTGTTCCTCATGCAAATATTCTTGCCTTCCCTGCTGCACCAGTAGTCAGACCAAAGCAAAGACCTGCTGCGCAAATGAATGTAATGCCGCCACAAGTAAGACGCACTGCTCTCCTCGGACATCAAACAGGAAACAATTTAAATCCCCAAACTCAAACTGGAAATAACAAAATTGATGTGGTGAACATTATGCAAAAACAAAATGAAATCACGGCATTGTTAGTTCAGCAGAGTGTATCATCAACTCTGCCTGCACGAAATCTCCCTGTCTTTGATGGAGATCCTCTCCAATATCAGTCATTTATTAGGGCCTTTGAAAATGGAGTGGAAATGAAGACGGACAATGCGATAGACTGTTTGCACTTCCTTGAACAGTACACCAGTGGGCATCCAAGGGACCTTGTGCAGAGTTGCCAACATCTTCCCCCAGATCAAGGCTATCAAAGAGCCAAAAGTCTTCTTGCACAGCACTTTGGAGATGAACACAAAATTGCATCTGCTTACATGGAGAAAATAATGAACTGGACTCCAGTAAAACGTGAAGATGTGAAAGGATTGCAAGCACTGTCTTTATTTCTCAGAGGATGTTCGAACATGATGGAACAAGTGATGTACTTGAGTGAATTGGACATACCGTCTAACATGCGGAGCATTATCCTGAAACTTCCTTACAATTTAAGAGAGAAATGGAGGAATGTTGCATGTGATCTGTTGGAAAAAAGAGGATATAGAGCCATGTTTAATGATCTTGTGAATTTTATTGAGAAGCAAGTCAAAATAGCATTAGATCCAGTTTTTGGAAATATTCAAGATCCTTACCCCTCTTCTCACACCAAAGCATCCAGCCGCAGTCAGCTTAGTGAGAGAAAGGAAAGCAGTTTTGCCACAAATGTAACTCCTGTCAGCCAAGACTCTATGGCGCAGCTTTCAGGACATGCAATGAATAACACCAACTCCTTTCGCAGCTGCCTTTTTTGCCTGCAGAACAACCACACATTGAATCAGTGCTCAGAGTTTAAAGCCAAAGAACACAGTGACAAAATAAACTTCATCAAGAACAAGGGCATTTGTTTCGGTTGCCTCAGAATAGGCCATATAAGCAAAAACTGTCGGAGACGTTTGAATTGCCATGTATGTCACAAGAAACACCCCGGAGTCCTTCACATAGAAAAACAGAATACAGGTACATCTGTCAACCCTTCAACCAATTCAAATGTGCCCTCTCAGACATGTAGCCATATCGGGGCCGGAGTAGAACACTCCACCTTTTCCATTGTTGCTGTGAAAGTCAGAAGCAAACTGACCAACAAGACCACAGAGACATATGCGTTCCTTGATCCTGGCAGTTCTGGAACGTTCTGCACAGAAAACATGGCAAGAAAGCTGAAGCTGCGAGGTGAGAAGACAAACATTCTTCTAAAAACTATGGGCCAACAGAAAGTTGTCGATGCTCACATACTGTCAGGGCTGGAGGTGTCTGGCATGGATGCTGAAGATTTTATAGAGCTTCCTGATGTTTTAACTCAAAAGTGTATGCCCGTGTCTACACTTAACATTCCCAGACAAGCTGACATTGCTCCATGGCCTTATCTTAAAGATGTAAAACTTCATGACATTCATGCAGATGTTGAACTGTTGATAGGAACTGATGCATCTAAAATCTTGGAGCCTTGGCAGGTGATAAACAGCCAGAATGACGGCCCGTACGCCACCCGAACTCGGGTTGGTTGGTTAGTCTATAATGGTGGCAGCTGCAGAAGCAAACGTGGCTATTCTTCTGTAGCAGCAAATTACATCTCTGTTGAACACCTGCAAGGAATTCCTGTAAAACAGCATCACCATGACCTCACCGAAAGAGCATCAGAGGAGCAGATTGAAATGTCAAGAGTAGACCTCAAGCTGCAGAATGAGCTACTGCCCAAATTGGAAAGAATTGCAGTCATCAAAGAGGCAACTGATGTCGATCAGGGGAGCTGGATGGAGGGACCTGAATTTCTCTACAAGTCCAAGGAGGAGTGGCCTGTATTGGATGATGGCCTTCAGTTGATTCCTGCTGCTGACCCGGAGATCAAAAGAGACCAGACTCAACAGAGGAAAGCTCCTAGAACAAGACTTGCCTTACTCCTAGACTCGCCTGCTGAGAGGGTGTTGCCAGATGAAGCTCCATTCACTCAGAGACAGAAGTGGACAGAAAGAAGAAACCTTGTACCTGGAGACATTGTTCTCGTGGCACATGCTACAGCACCGAGAGGAGGCTGGATGATGGGGAGAGTCCTGGAAGTGAGAGCACATGCGCGCTCCGTGCACTTCAAAATGAAGACCGGTGTCCTGGAGAGGCCTGTGACGAAGCTGTGCCTGCTGCTGGAGGCTGGAGTGGACTGACTTGGTCATCTCTCTCTCTCTCTCTCTCTCTCTCTCTCTCTCTCTCTCTCTCTCTCTCTCTCTCTCTCTCTCTCTCTCTCTCTCTCTCTCTCTCTCTCATTAACATCTCTTTTCTTTGTAGGTGCAGCAAGAAGACACTTGTGCTTGATGTAGTTAGTTAGTGCTTAGTGTATAGCTCCTCTTTTCATAATTCAGTAATTGTGATAATGCCCAATTAGGGGCCGGAATGTTGGAGCTATACTATTCTTTTTAAGTAATGTTAAAGTTAATGGTTAATTTGTTTATTGTTTTTATGATTAATTATTAGTATTTGGTAATGTGGTAATTTTAATAATAAATGATAATTCTACTTACTTGTTTAGTTATTTGCTTTGCTTTATAGCTTTAGTCATTTTTCTTTGATTTATTTACCGATATATCATTTGAACACTTGGGGGCGATAGTGGGCACAGGTACACCTGTATATAGGTAGGAAGTAGGTGGTGATCTGTGTAGGCACCTGGGTGATGGGCATATGGTTTTTTACCAGAGCGAGAGATGCCATGTGTTTGCTCAACTGGAATAAAATAAACCACCATCAACTCAAGAACTTTGCCTGGAAATTGGACTTTGTCTTGCCTGCGTACATTACCTGCCCATGGTGCCTGAAGTGTTCCGTTTGATTTAAGTTTAATTTGATTTTGTTTGACAAACGGCCACTACACAGTACATGAGTGAACATGAAACTTCCAAAAAACCCCAAAGAGTTCTGTTAGCTAATCTGGAAAAGTAGGAGACAAATGGGTAAGCGGTTAGGGCATCAGACTTGGAGCCCAAAGGTTGCCAGTTTGTCTCCCAACCCATCAGGTTGGTGGGGGTCGGGGAGTGATTAACCAGTGCTGTCCCCCATTCTCCTCCTTCATGAGGTATCCTGAGCCTGGTACCGTCCCGCCACACACGTCCAGCAGTGACCACTGTGCTGTTGAGTGCTGTGTCAAATATAGCAAGTGAAAGGGACAGTGAAAATATCTATTCACACACACACACACACACACACACACACACACGCACACGCACGCACACACACAC